>NW_009198324.1:20698-47847 GCF_000690835.1 Fulmarus glacialis
GTGGCGCAGGGGAAGAGTGTGAGGAGTCCTTCCCCTGAGGAGGAAGGAGCGGCAGAGACAACATGTGATGAACTGACCACAACCCCCATTCCCCGTCCCCCTGCGCCACTCGGGGGGAGGAGGTAGAGGATTCAGGCGTGAAGTTGAGCCTGGGAAGAAGGGAGAGGTTGGGGGAAGGTGTTTTAAGATTTGGTTTTATTTCTTATTATCATACTCTGGTGTATTACCCATGATGGTAATTGGCGAGTGATCTCCCTGTCCTTATCTCGACCCATGAACCTTTCGTTTTATTTTCCCCTCCCCGTCCAGTTGAGTAGGGGGAGTGATAGAATGGCTTTGTGGGCACCTGGAGGCCAGTCAAGCTCAACCCACCACACATACATACGTGCTGAACATACTATACACTCTATATGCACGTGTATGCATGGCCCGGGCATGAAAATGTGGGAGATCCCAAGGTAGTGGTGACCTAAGCAATTTTTCAGAGGTTGCTGAAGTGCTTGTAACAGCTTAGTCAGAAGGCTTTGATAAATCCAATCAAGTTATTTAAGTGCTTGTCCCATCCTGTAAGGAAAATTTGTATTTTAATAGCTGGATTAGTGTCTTCCAAGCTCAGGAAAAGTGTTGTGCCGCAGGAAGGGGCCTATCTTTGCTCCTTGGTGGTTCCCGCCTTGCCTAAGCTGCCAGGAAAGCCCATTGCGTGAAAACCAACTGTACCCTGGACAGCTGTGATTTAATTTGAGAGGATCCTGCTGCTGACACATGCCCAGCATCTTCAGGATTGAAACCTTCAGCCATTGGTTAGACAGCAACCCTGGTACATGCATGCCAAGGCACCGGTGGCCTCAGGCTGGTTCCAGCAGCGATGGCTCTGGAGGACAAGGACTGGAGCCACCATGACTCTCACAAGATGGCAGGTGATAAACAACTGAGGCTCCTCAGCACAATCCCTGCCAGAAAATAGGGTGTCAACGATTTTTAGTCGTTCAGATAAAATCAGTTAGGACTGGAGCAGATCTCAGGAGGTCAGCTAATCCGACCTCCTGCCAAGCTGCCCTTATAGCATTTCTAAACAACAGGTACTGAACATTTTCTTAAATAACTTCCAGGGATGAAGATGCTTCTATAGGAAGCTCAGTGTGGGGCAGATGTTTAAAGTGCTGCAGAAAGCAAGAGATCAGGAGCGTGGCCAATTCATGCCGAGGGCCAAGAGGAGATCAACCATTTGAGCCCACAGGGATGTCCCAGTTGCCGACCTACAGCCACACATGACAGGTCAGAAGTTCAGCAGTGCAGAGGCAAGGCTGGAGCTTATCCATGATACAAAGTCTGGGAACAAGTCACACAAGGGCACTCCAGAAAAAAGCAGGACTGGGTCCTAGTTGCAGTCCTGCCAGTTAGTATTTGTCACCTTGAGCAGCTCACCTCTGCACTTCAGTTTCCACATCTGCAAACCAAGGCAAATAGTATGTGCCTACTTCAATAAGGCCATTTGCCATCATACTGCAAAGAGCTAAGTGTCATTTAGTGTCATTAGTGCTGTCTAATTCTGCGTTATCTTCAATAAATATGGATGTGGCAAGATAAGCTCACAGCCAAAAAGCTTTTCTCTGCTGAATGCCCGGTTTAATGGGACCAAGCGAAACGGCTGTCTCCGCTTAACTCACTCTCACCCTTCACAGGCTTTAAGCAGAGCGTTCCTTGTGCAGCACGAAATCGTGTTGCAACATCGAACACCAAACCCTCTGAGAGCAAATATAGTTCCTGCCTTGTCTTGTTAATAAATGCTAGAACACAGAAATAGCTTCACGTGGTATAACCTCCTCCTCTTCCTCAGTCACCAATAAAACTACCTGCCCAATTTTACTGGTAAAACATTTCCTACTGCCTAGGCCACTGCAAGCCACAAAATGCTTTTCTCCCTGAATTAAAATTGCAATGTATTATGCAAGCAATGGAGAAAGCACTAGAAGCCTGCAAGAAACAAAAATAGAGCCCCACACAGAATACACATGACTTTGCATTTTTTTCTTCAGGATTATAAAAGAACTGGCCTGGCCAGTTGGGTTAGCCAAGATTTAAATCCCTGTGATATTAAATGACACAGGCGTGACACAACTGTTTTTGCATAATGGCTTTTTATAAATTTGCAAAACATAGACGACTTTTCCAAATGTTAGCCCTGGCTATTTTAATCTTATGGCTAAACTCTAACTCCATAGGAAAGCCGTTCCACCAGAATATCGGATGGTTTATGGGCAAACACACATCTGGGAGGCTGTGGACCATTTTACATTTATTTTCCCCAACAGATGTGGGATCCCCCTGTGGCAAATTTAAGCCTTCTGACAACAGGCTTCCCATTTGTCAGTGACTTACCTTGTACCTGCGGGATTTCATGGGCTACAGGTTGAAAGCTGCTGATTTAAATATGAATCAACTTAATTCTGCAGAAGGATTTCTTTGCATTCGTCATGCTGCGAGAGAAAGAGCTCAGCCACTCCAGGCTGCGGGGAGGCGGGGAGTGGGAGGATTAACTTTGGTGGTTACGGGGTGGTTATGGGAGGCTCCTCTCCAGGATTTCTTGTTTCAGGGATCTTCTGGGATGCAGGGCTGAGGGATCACAAGACCAGAGAAGTATCCAGCGGGGACGGCACTGGGCAGCCCCAGCCTCAGAACAACCCCTTTACATTAAGTCTTCCGCCCTCCTGGGATTATACTTGAGCTCTGTGGCCACAGGGACAACTCCAGGGTCCCCTTTAGACCAGCATTATTCTGGCCACCACTGGCCACCTCTGCACCTCTCTTGTGATGTTGCCTCCTCGGCCACCCTCTTTGCCTGCCTTTTCTCCTGGGCCCTTTTCCCCCAGCCCAGCTCAAGGGGACTCAGGCCCAATCCGCATCTAGTCTCAGCTTAACTCTGGCTCCACAAACAAGCCTACAGTTAGAGCATCATCTGGGACCGAAAATGTGGTGTACTGTGCACCGCCCCTCCACCCTCACCCCCCAGCTTTTGTACGCTCTTGGCCTGTGCTCTAACTCTGAGGCAAGTACCAGGTTAGACGCCTGGCCAGGGACATGCCCTGCACATGAGGATGCTTTCCAAAAAGGAGCTAAATCAAAATGGAGTCCTTGTCCCCAAAAGTGGGACCGATGTCCTGCTCTCTAGTTGGATTTATGCTGGGGCTGCCAAGCAGGAGGTGCAACATGAATGTCCAGCGAGAGCTCAGGGGCTTCAGCACAATGGTACAGCATGGGAGTGACTTCAGGAGAGACCTTCTCTGGGCCTCAGTCAAAAACACTTGTTACAGCTAAACAGCTGGAGGGGAGACTGGGTGCTTTTGCCTGCTCTTTTCTCTGTGTCTTATCTCACCCTGTTCCTGCAACTTTTTTTGCATGACATATCTCCTAGAGTCCTAAATTGCATGACACAAGGATTTGGGACTGCACAAAGTTATTGGTCTGCAAGTGGGAGTTGTATCCCAAAAAAATTTGTTGTATCCCGTGGACCCACATCCTACAGACCACAAGGCAGCTTAGGAAGCACCATCCTGTAACATTTGGTGGTTGCACAAATTCCAGGAAAGCACTCCATGAACTAGATACCTTCGGGATTAGCCTGGTGCTCCCTCTGCCTATTACAAATCCTTTCATTGAAGCATGTGATATAAAGCCTGATTTTAGGGTCAGAAGCTTTTGGTCTAAGCTGTACATGTGGTGTTGCACAAGGGGATATACAAGGGAAAGAAGCAAACCATGTTGTCAGACACTGATGGGTTTTTGCCAGCCCTTTAGTTTGGAAAGTTTTACCTCTGGTTTTGAAGTTTTGGTTCACAATCACCTCACGGACTTTATTGATTTTCTGTTATCTTTGGTCCTGTAAATATTAACTATTGTCAATTTGTTTGATATGCCTGTTGCTGCTCAAGGGTCCGAGTACTACGAACTTTAACCTAAGGTGACTTTTGTTCGGCAGGAGCCAGCGAACATGTTTCGGCTCCTGCGTGATATGAATCACAAGTGAAACTAGAAAATGTGTGGCTGGAGTTAGTTGTATAACAGCAGGGCTGCGTTACACAAGTGCAAAATCCTCTGCTGAAGTCAAATGGGGGACGTGCAAGTCAGGGGACACCACTAGCAACGACAGGACGTTCACCAGCTTATTGCTGGACCTTGCTTACTCATTGACTAATTAAAAAGAGCTGCCAAACTGGCACTTTACCCTTCCCCTCACCGCAGGCTGCCTTTCAAGGAGAAGTTTTCAGGGTTCCATTTTGCCGGGCCGTTGTTTTGCTCCGCTGTTTGCCGAGGGCAGGGGCCGGCTGCGGGAAGGGGCAGCAGTCAGCCACGGCTCCTCGGGGAGCACCGCTCCGTGCAATTGAATTGCATCCAACACGATCCTTCCCTGCTGCTGCAAACTCTCCCTGGAGGCACTGACAGGTCAGGTTTGTCTAACCCCCGCGAGAGGCTGCTCCTCCTGGTGCACCCCAAGGCAGCGCTCCCTGCTATCGGCCGTGTCGGGGTCTGGGACCCCATTTGGGGGACAGCCTGGCCCCCGATGCAGCCCTCACCACCCCATTGCACACCGGGGCCATGGCGCTGAGCCCTGCTGCAGGGCATGGGGACATAATGGGCTGTGCCAGTGGCACACTGGGCACTCGTGGGGCCAGAGGCAGAAGCGATGGGCGCAGCGGTGGGAGCACAGGAGAAACCCCCTTCTCCTAAACACTGCCCTGCTCGGGCTGCAAGAACAGCAGCCCAAGGGTTCATCTGACACCTGCAAGGGAAAGCCCTTTTTGCAGGGGGGGCGTTCAAAACAGTATTTGCTTTCATGTCACGTCAGTGTGGGTTTCTGCGGCATTGGAGTGCTTCCTTCCATGCTGCGCCACGTGCCGCCGGGCAGGAGCCCACCCGGCTGCGCCTGCAGGGTATGGGACGCGGCCCCTTGCTGCTGGGGCCGGGCATGCTTTTTGCTGGGTTTCCCTTGGGATGAAGCACCTGGAGGCTTTCATCTATCCCTTGCCACCTCCTCCTGCTGTTTGATGCTCAGGGCTTCTTTTTTAAGCAGAAACAGTCCAAACGAGTACGTCACAGTTAAGGTGACTCACAGCTCAAGAAGACATTCCTCTCTTTTAAAAGGAAACTATAATCTGATTTTTGAAGCCTGAGCAGCCACACTGTATGCTCCAGATGTGCCCAAGTAACTTGTAATAACCCTCTGTGGAGGTTAAGGCAACTCTGTTTAAAATATTTCTTTCAGAGGGAGAAAAATAAAATTATCCTGGCCAAAGAGGTGGGAAAGCATTGCGCAAGGAGGGCCAAAGCGATTTTCCCTGTGGTAGAGCCATTGCACAGCGCTGTGAGCTGAGGGCCCAGTGCTTTGCAAGCACCAGCCCATCCAACGCAGCAACCCAGGGGTGGTCCTGGCAGGCCCCACTGCCCACCAGCCACCATGCACCCCACAGCACCACAGGTTGGGGTCCCCGCTCCTTCCTGCCTGGGGTCCCCATGCACCTCCGTATGCCTCCTTACACATTCCTGTTTTCTCCCCGACTTGCACTGAAGGGAGCAAGAAAGACCCTCCAGCACCTGTCGGGTGCTCGAGGAGGTCACTGCCTTACCCCCACCACGTCTCCACCATGGGCCTGCTGTCATTGCTTAAATATTTGTCGGTGGCAGGAGGGCTCGGCCCGTGCTCACGCTGTGCCTGCTGGCACCGGTGCATCCCGAGTGCCCAGGAGCAGGAGGGCTGCTCTTCTGGTTTGGTAGCATTTTCTACTCCCTTGGCAGAGGCCTGAGCAATGACAGTGGCAGGAGATCAGGACCCTATTTTTCTACAATAGCTGCAGAACCAAAAACATGCTGGCGTGAATCAGCTGGTGCACAAAGACAAACACACTCACGGTCACTCACGTCAATTAAGCTTAAATCTACATTGTTTTAAGAACATCTGCTTAGTGATGTGCAGGAGTTTGACAACACTGAATTGAGATTCAGTTTTCGCTTGCTAAGGAGCTTTTACACGTGTCTTAAACCTCCCTGGCAAGGTTTGTTGAAAGATGTGCTGTGACGCGGTGATCTCACAGCAAGAGGCACGGATTAGCCCATACGCCTGAGCCATAATTACCACTGCTGTCAGCCTGGGGTATGAATGCAGAATAATTGGCACATAATGTCATGGCGTGGCGTGGGACTGCAGCACCACGTGCAGTGCTGCTGGCCGGGACAGCTTCTGTAAGAGACCAGGGTGTGGGGAAGCCTGGGCGCAGCGATCCTGACAGGAGGACCACCATGGATAGAGGAGCTAGTGACCCGCGGAGCAGTTAGCCTGTCCGTGCACTGCGTCCCCGTGCTGGGGTACCCCGTGGCCGCAGGACTAGCTTCACCGGCTGGTTGTAACGCAGGAGCCCCCAGGCAACTCCCACTTGGTACCAGCTATTACGCTGCCAGTGTGACCTTGCCTTTGTCCAAAAGTGTGGCAAGAAGTTGTGATGCAAATATCCTTTCTTTTTGACAGTAGAAATGATGAGCAGAGTTGTCATCTTGTAAGAAAATCCTGTAACAGCTTGAATGACCAAATTGGGGTAACCCTCTCTGCGGAGGGGTCTGCACGGTGTGCTGCGTGTGGGTGCGCAGCTCGGGGTTCCTGGCATCTAAAAGGATGTAAGATTATCTATGCTATTTTATCTTTATAGTGTTAGCTCTAATAAATAGCATTTTAAATGGTGCTTTACAGTGCCTTTCTTATGGGGACCACCGCGGACCAGCACCTCCTGGTGCAGCACATCAGGCGCTGGGTGCCAGGCTGGGAGGAGGCACACTGCTCCCACAAATGGGGTGTCCTGGATTGACAGGGGAGCAGCCAGGCTTTTCTGTGGAAATTTAACCTAGGATCAGTCCTAGAAAGGTCATTTTTCCAAGCTGGCATAGCAATTCTGGTAATAACAGTAGTGTCTGGCACATGCTTGCCCACCATCCTCCGCAGAAATGGGCAACGAAAGTGCCTTTTCTGATTTTCAGCATGGACGAATGTTCCGGTTTTTAAAAAATGAAAGATATCTTGAGGAGCAATCAATAAAGAAACCCTAGCATTTGGCAATCCACCTCTTCCATAAAGCTTCTAGTGTCCATGTTCCCTGGATGGGGGTTTGGTTTGGATCAATCCATGCGATGTTAAATCATTTTCCATGCAGAGGTGTTTTATTACTCTACTCTGCTGCCTGCATGATATAAAGGGCAAAACTCAAAACTATGATAAAGCTGATAAATAATAAATGGGATCTTTAGCTGTCACTGCCGATCACTCTCTGGAAGCCAGGAAAGCACTCACCAGAGTGCCCTTGATTTGCAGCTCATAAAAGCCTTGCCTTCAAGGAACTTAAACCAAAATCAGAACAGCAACTGTAATAATTACACTCTATGGCTGCTACCATTACTATCAACTTCAGCTGCTAGAATGCAAGAAATAAAATAAAATAAAATAAAATAAACCAAATCAAACCAAACCAAACCAAACCAAACCAAAACAAAATGGAATGAAAACCCCTTGAGAATTTTTTTCAGCAAATCTAATCACTGCACTAAGATGGTATAAATGCATTCAAAAAGGCACTTCTATTCTCTGGCTTAAGGAGGTTTGTTCCTGACCCTCTAACTAGGACGTATTACTCGTCGTGCTGTTCATGTTTATAACAGGTTGTTGCCACATCATCGCAGGAGGAGAGTAAGGCCCCCTAAAAGAATAACATTTCCAAGTGGAAAAATGTTTTGTCTTCTGTCACTTCTTGCATGTGCGGTTACAGAAGTCTTTCCCTCCTTCACCTTGTGTATTTGGTACAGTTGTCAGGACATAAAGACTATTCCCATCCACTGTGCCTCGGCAATAGTCAGTCAGTCTGTTAGTGTGAGCACCACATTTTGGCAGAGGAACTCAAGGACAAGCAGAGGATTTGTAACTATTTTGACTTCCCTCCTTTTCCTCTTTACTGCTTCACTTCCTGGCACATCGCAATTTGAATCTCCTAAATTTTACAGTAAAACATTGCATCACATGTACTAATAGATTGTATGGGAACTGAGGAAGGGCAAAACATCTTAAGGCTTTTTACAGTCTTCATGCCAGAAGAGTTTTTCCCCCCACACACAGTTATTTTATGACTAAGTTCGGGAGAAGGCACCCATATAGTGAAACGAAACTGTCCCGAGCTTCTGGGAAACCAGGCTGCTGCTGCTGGTCTCATAGGCTCTGCTGCAGGCTCGCATGGTAAGGCACCCAGCGTCAGACCCTTACCTCCCCAGTTCCTCAGTTGCCCAAAACATGCAATGAGTATCACCTTAGGTGGCCACTGGACTTCTGAGAGGTTAATTCATTAAGGTTAATTAAAAAAATTAAGATAAAAGGTGCAATGTTATTCAGTTGATATTTAAACTTTTTGATAGAGATTACTGCAAAGTAGGTCACAGATGAAAGAGAAGAGAGATTTTATTGTAATGGTAATGCTTTTTCAGAATATAGCACACTACAGGTAAGACGTTTCTAACCAGATTTAAAACATACATGCATCGGTGCAGCTTTTATTAAAATGCTGTGGTTGAGGGAATTTCTTAGAGCAAAATTGTACAGCAGGTAGATGGTTTGATTCTGTATTAGCCAATAGTCGTAGCTAGAAAGAGCTGAAAATTTTCTAACAGAATGGCGTGCATGGGAGAACACAGTTGTGTTGAAACCCAGAATCCCCGGGAAACAGGATGATTTCAGTGACATTTCGTAGGAAAAAAATGTAAACACCCATTTGGGTAAGCCTGGAAGTTCTATTTTGGCACCACCAGAACAGAACATTTTTCTTTCATAGTCTGATAGAAGTATTTCAATATTCAAAACATTCACATTCAAAATATTTCAGCATTCAACATGCAAAATTTGAATGCATCCAAATCTTTTTTAATTGTGATCTCATTCTGATTCTTTAAATTATGGCCCTTTCTGTGAAGAAGACCTGCAGATTCTTCCTCCGTGTTCTGCAAGTGACCTGCCTCTGGTTTGTACTACATAGCTCAAAAGTTGAAAGCCAAAGTTGACCCTTTAGCTAGGAACATGCACTAAAAGCTTTGAGTTGAAAATTAAACACAGGTGATCATGAGCTTCTTTGCTGAAATGCCACCCAAACCTAGCACTGCCTCAGGAACCTTATTCTTTTCCCACAGTCTTAAGAAACATTTCTACTGCAATATCAAAGTGCAAACCCTGGATCGGACTCTACTTTGCAAAGTTTTACCAGATTAGCTGTTTTGGCTAAGAGTGTAGGGCAAGACAATTCTCTCAGTCAACACTGTAGAAAATTTTTAGGAAAAAAATTGTTGTTGTAGTTGTAGAAAAAAACCATCCCTGCTGATGGAGTGCTGCAGGCGTGTTCTCATTGCTGGCGTGGCCTGAGGCCAAAGACCAGGGCCCCTCCCTATCTGTGCCTTACATCACTGAGGTTGGATCAGGGCACCAGCTTCTGGTGAGCAAATAAGCTCTTTCCAGAAGTGAAGCCAGAATAATCTTTTTTCAAGGAGTCTGGGTGGAACAGTGGTGAGCACAGCTAAAATTCTTGGGGAAACACTGGTGTTGCAATAGCAGCAGAAAAACCCTCTGCTCATACCTGCTGGGGTTTTGGAAGCCCAGCTCAGGTAGCCAGGACCCTGCAGAACTCAGATGTGATATGGCCACAGCCCAGACCTGAGGTCCTGGTCAGTGCTTTGTAGCATCCTTCCTTATGATCAATGTGGGGTCTCCTCCTCTAGTCCACTTTGTGTTTCTTCAACTTCACTTACTAGTACCCAGTAGCCTGTTTTGCTGTCAAAACCCAGCTGAAGTTGACACTACTTGGAACTGATTAAGCTCATCATTAGAGGACAAATGTCAAAAACTTGAAGGCACCAGTCCAGGCAGCCAACCTAAGGTCACAGTGCTACAAAAATTTGGGCACACAATTTCTGCTCCAAGCAAGAGAGACCATCCCCGGTTCTGGGAGAGCTGACAGCATGCAGGGAGGAGAGCAGCCAGGCTGTAGGAAAGCAAGGGTTGAGCTTTCTGCAAATAAACTTTAACCAGAACAAGGTGGAACCATCCTCCTCAAGGAAGGGGGAGCCCCCTTGCCTTATCCCATCCTGATGGGTGTGGGCAAGAGGGTGCAGAGCTCCAGCCTGAAACCAGGTATGAGCAGGGACTGACTCTTGGTCTGTCCTTGCCCAGTAAATGTCTTTCTGGTGATCTCTAGGCTATTATGGAGATGAGAAAGATCTCTGTGACCCTTCTGTTAAACAGCAGAGGCCCCAGGAGTTTGGGTTCATCGTAAAGTGGACGGTGGACATTTCTGATTTCTCAGACAGCTGTGAGAGCAAAACCATCTCCGTCTGGGTGTTCCTCATGGGGGTTTCTGTTCCAAGACCTGTTCCTGCTACAAGAAGGTCTCTGTGCCTGTGTGGCTATAGCATGCAGCATCAGCATGTCAAAAGTAAATGCATTTAAGAGTAAATCCTCTTCTACTGTAGGAAATACAGAGTTTACCTACTTCTTACTGCATGGTCTGGGACACCAGTTGGTGAGTCGGTTGTCCTTTAATTTACATGAACTTAAATACCAAGGGCATGCTCATTATCTGACAGGGTTGGAGCAGTAGCTGGGTCCTCAGCTGGGGAAGCACTTGTTGGCAGAGCTGGAAATAAGCTGAAGTACTCCGCAGAAGGGAGGGAAAGGGCAACATGCCAGAAACAAGTAGAGCGCAGGAGACAATGGTTGTTGTAGACAGGCAGTTTGGGCTCCTTTAGCACCTTCTCTTTTCACAGTAAATCCAGTGCTACCTCAACATTTTTATTCATGTTTTCTTATTGCTAATCTAAATAGCACAGTACAGGGCTATCAATCACTGCTCCCACGCAACAGAGCTATTTACTTTGAACTAGCAAAAACTTATAGAGCCCCCACCCCCAATTGTTGCAGCCTGAATCCTTAGACAAAAGGAGAAATTCAGCCAGAAATTACTAAATAGCTTGTTTGGTTGGGGTTTGGTTTTGTTTTTTAAAGTGGCTGAATTCCCTTCATCTTTTTGCTCAGTTCTACAGATTCTTCTGAACTGCAGAGCCAAAAGCCAGCCACGCAGGCCCACATACCACAGGAACAAGAGAGCCACCAAGAGGGATATTTTGACAGCTAATGCTGAAATTACAACAGCAACCACTTCGGTTTGCTTTGAAAAGCCCTAAGTGGTATTTATGCTGAAAAAGCACATGTAGTCAAACTAGCAAGTCTCTCCTAAAACTTCTAAATTGTTGATTCATTTATAAATCCACTCAAGACTTCAACTAGCAGAAAGCATATATGTCTTGATGGTCCTTGATAGCTGTGTAGGACTCAGATGGAGACCATCCAGCCAATACTGCCCACATGCTGGCTGGGGCAGAAAGATGAAGGCAGCAAGCCATCTCCAGGGCTAATGATGGGCCCCTGTAATTCATCAAATTAGGGGCTGGGTTCTCATTGCAAGTAATAGAGTGGGAACATGTCCCTGCCCTCACTTTCACATGTCCAGCCTACAGCTTTCATGGGTTGTCGGGGATAGTCGTACAAAGGATGCCCAGTGCAGAAGTAAGGTGCCTAATCCCCATCTTTGCCTTTCAAAACACTTCTCTCCCTCTCTCTTCCTAGAGACCAGGACTCAGTAGTAGGTGGAACCTGTATCCTCCCATGTATAGCCTGGGCTACTTATGCTTCCACATTTTTGTAGAGGTACCCGTTTTCATATTTTTCAACACAGCATTCCATCAGGTGATTAACTAAGTTTTCTCTTCCAAATGGTAATATTCCTGCAAGCTGAATAGCTGGGAGAAAATATCATCCTGTGCCGTGACCAAGTGATTCAGAGGACCAGGATTCAGAGGGTTGTTTCTGAGCTGGCATATGCCAACACTGCACTGGGGGAATTTAAGAGACCTCTGTGGCATTACTTGCAAATACCACTGGAGGAATGAATCAAAAGCATGTTGTAGAAGATGCTTTTAGTTATTGAAAAGAAGATGTATTTGTGAGCCATCACTTGAAAAAACTAGCCTTGATTAGTCAGCTGGGTTTGCATGGGATCTTTGTTGGAGTTTGAGTCCAGTTTCAACTGGAGCATTAAAAACAAAAAAGCAAACAACAATAAAAAGCCCCCCACAAAAATGACCAAATGGTTCAATACAAGACAGAGGTGACAAAGCTGGACAACTGCTTCAACACTGTCCCCTGCAATAATAGGTAGAGACTAATGGAGGCTGTTCAGTGATCTTTATAAAATATATCTGGCCAGAGAGAAATTCCTAGCTGGTGAATGTTCATGTAAAATAACTCTTTGTTTAAATTCGAAGTGAAAACACAGCAGGAGGTAACTGGTAACTGCTACAAAGGCTCAGACATGGCCTGCCAAGGGGGTGGGTGGCTACGTTCCCTGGGTTGCACCCCAAGGGGGGCAGAGGCACGCTGGGAGGTCCCCGCGGAGAACCGTGGGCTGGTTCCTGCCTGTTAACATACCGTGTCCCACAAAAACCCAACATTTTTTTTCTTTTTTTAAAGAAAAAAAAAAAACCACAACACCCACACATTTGTGACATGTTAAAATATGGAGTTACTGCAAGGAGCTGGCTGTTGCGCAACGATGCCCGAGCCGGGCGATGGCCCCTGCCGCCATGCCTGCCAGCCATGCCTGCCCACTGAGGAGCTTGTTCTGCCTCCAGCTACTGCGCTTCATTTCTGCTACACCTCATATGCCACCTAGTGGCTTCCGAAGTGGGAAATTCCTTATTAAACATGACTTTCAGACACGCCGCTCCTGCCCGTTTTTCCATATGTCTCAACCTTGCTATTGAAGAAGCAAGCTGTGGTGCAACGTGCTGCAACGCACCCCCGGCACCACTGCGAACCTCCCCCCACGATAGCCCATCCCAAGAGCCACCTCTCATCAGCCCCAGCAAGTTCTCGCTCCTCGTTGCACCCTCAGAGACCCCCACAAGAAATTTCCACCACCTTGGGCTTTACTTACAGGTCTCCCCTGTTTGCCCGTCATGTTCAAAGCCTTCCCGGAGCTCGAGCCCCTTTGGGTGCCCTCCTTACCCCTCTGTCCCACCACCTTAACCAAACATCTGGTGGAGAGGAGGTGGTATATTTTACTTTCAAGCATTCAGTGATGGCAGACACTTGCCACAAAATTTGCAGGTTAGTTAAAATCCAAGTTTTTCAAGAAAAAAGTTAAACCAGAAAGGTTTAAAGTGATCTTCCCCTTTCCTTCTTACTAGCTTCTTACAGGGGACAGGGAGGATTTTACTGTTCAGCACAACAGTTACATTTTGAGTGCCCTACAGCCATTTTCATCCAGACAAAAGACGTAACACCATAGCCTTGTGGTTAGGCCATTGCTCCAAGAAACAGGAAGTTTTGGTTACGAACTATGTTTTGTCTCCAAAAGAGATAATTCGATTAGTCTTGCTCCCTTCTCAGCACGGTGGCCTAACCACTGTGTTAATAAATACCTCTGTGCCTCGGTCAGCCTCTAAGTGCTGCCAGCAAAATGAGATGGTGTCTGCAGAAGAGGTCAATGGAAACCCCTCGAGGACTGCCAGCATCACGGTCACTCAGGATGGGCCCAGCTCCAGCCAGGATGCCTTGTCACAGGACACAGAGCATGTATTTGCAGTTACTAAGGGAAGAAATTCATCATCATTAAATTTGGGCAATGGGTGTCCAAGTAGCTCCGGGCAAAGAAAGGATCTGGACTTGATCCATGTTATCTCCAGCACTTGCATTAGGCAGAAGCAGCAATAAAAAAGAAGCCACTTTCCCCAAACATTAATTTCTTGCCTTTCATTGCAAATGCTAGAAAACAGAATAGTCCGTTTTAAAGTGCCAAATGTTTCCTTTTTCTGGAACAAACTCTTTGACTTTTCTGAAAAAAACTCTTTCAACATTTCTGACATGGTTTACCATTTTTTCCTTTCAGACTGTTTGGAAAAATTACTTTGTGTTTATGAACGGCTACTGCCAGGCTTCACCATGGACAGCAAAGAACGAACCACACTGACACTCATAAAATCATTTCGCCCCTCGCCAATGTAACCAAGCAGAATACATATAGCAACTGCCTAGTATGAGAGGGAGAGAAGTGCTCCTTTTTCTCCCCTTCTCCATTCTTGTTTTCTCCTCCTTTTTTTCCTACATTATGGTATGCTCAGGGCCTGATCTTGCATTCTGGGCCTTTTAGATGAACTCCAGAACAACAGACAGAAAGCGAGGAAACACCGTGGAAAGATCCTTACAGTGCAACCTTCCCTCTTTCCCCTGCTTTTCTAAACTACTTCTTTATCCAGCCACACTTGGAGTCACTGTCTCCTCGCAGTCGATTTAATTACTCAGTCCTGAAAGCCAGAAGATCTTCAAGGTGCACCCTGCTTCTTGAAGCAACACGTGCCTCAAGCTATTAGCTTCTTAATCCACAGCTCCTGCCTCTGCATTGTACGGCAATCTGTTTGTATGGTGCCATGTGCCTTTGTGCCAATATATATAAGCAAGTATAAGCATCAGTTTAAAACTCCATCTCATCATTTAAAACTCAAAAATGCTGAACCTTTGCGGCGTTTCAGGGACATTATGCTCTTAGAGTATCAGCCCCCCTGGCACACAGGTGACCTCTTGCTTTCTCCTGCATTTTTCAAGATTGTTTTATCCAAGTAATATCTATATACATATTTGAACTGGCACTCAAACCTATTTTTGCTGCGGTCCTTATCTTACACCTGGTTGCAATTCAGGTGCTGACCTTAGGTGCTATGCATCACCAGACCCCGAGGGCTGTGAGAAATGGTCCTGCCCTTCAAGAACTGGTTCCTCACCGTGATGAAGGCAATGCAGGTGAACTTATGCCATGAACTGCTGCCCTGTGGCTTGGAGAATCAGCTTTACTGTGCAGAAGTCATGCCGTCATACTTTATCAGTAAATGGCCATCCAGGTGGTCATGTCTGTGCGGGGGAACCGTGCAGCAAACCCAGCTGGAGCCCCTGAGCAGGGCCAGAAACAGCAGAGCCCAGGAAGTGTGAGAGGAGGAAGCAAAACTGATTTTCAGTCCTGCCTGCTTTAGCAAAGCCAAAGAAGCAGAGACGTGTGTGCACTCAGCAGCTAGAGGGCAGGCTCATTTTTCCTTTAAAACTTGGTAAACACTTCCTTGCGGTTGCAGTGACTTTCAGAGTATTCAACAGAAGTGACTAAGCCATAAGTCACTCAGAGCTAATTGGAGAAGTCTTCTGTGTATTAATTAGGGGAGGGGGGAAAAAAAAAACAAACCCCAAAAACAAAATCACAGATACACAAAACTGATAGTTGGTTTGAAAGGCTTGGCTTCTGCCAGCCGGGCCTATTTCTGACACGGCAGAGGGGCAGGAATCATGTCCAAGATGGGAATACTCCATAAATGTGGCCACGTCTCATTGCAAACACCCCACAAAGAGCACATATTGGCCTCCCAGGCTTCCGTGACGGGAAAAACGAATTGAAGGGGTTTACAAATAGTACTCATCAAAGCACTCCAGAGGAATAACTTCCTTTTTTTTTGGTACGTGGTTTTTTTTTTTTGCTATTCAGAAAAGGACTTGCAAGTTGAGGGAACATGCAAAGGGAGCTAAGCAGTCTCTGTAGAGCTCGGTCTCAAGTGAGTTACATACTCCATAACGCAAAATTTTCCATTATTTTCTGTGGCCATAAGACTTGGGAGCTCGGTTCGTGGTGGTGAGCGCAGCTGGAGCAGCCGTCCAGGCGCCCGCCTGGCACTGCTGGGTGCGAGGCTGCTGGGCCGGGAGCTGCTGTGCTGCCATGTGCCTGCTCAAATGGGCAGTTTTATGTCTTTAAAGGCAAATTCTCCTTCTCTTTGTTGTTTCTTAAAAGAGCCATTGAAAAATCATCTGTCATAGTATTACTCTCTGCAGTGGAAACGTCCTTATTGAAGTATAAGGGGAGAGTATTACACTGCCTAGTATTGCTGCTGTCCCACTGTTCATACAATTAAGGCTAGGCCAATTAGCACTACAAGTGGTGCCCGAAAATTAACATAATTATGGGGGTTCTGCCAACGCAGGGGTTCATGTTGGCGGAAATGCCAGGCAGTGCCAGCCTGGTGCGGATGGGGGAGATAGCGCCGTGTTGAGCAGGGGAAGGATTTGCAAGCTCCCGGCATAGACTAGCTACCCGCCAAAACAGCAGGCAGAAGCGTAAAAAGCAAACAGGTATTTGGAGGCATTGCATTTTTTTCCCCATCTTGCAGCAGTTGTTGCACCCCCTGATCAAAACAACCTCACAGGCACCCTTGCTGGGCAGCAACACAGAGGAAACCCACCAGAGAAGCAAGGTCTGGTCAGGACCTGGACAGTTTTTTGAGCCAAGCAGCAGACAGAAATCAGGGAAGTCCCCAGAGGTACAATCAGTTGAAAAATAAGCCGTCGTGCATGGGTGGCACACTGCACCGGGCTGAAATGTGATAGCCAGCCTTAACATAAATACAGTCCTTGGTAGATACAGTTACTGAGAAAATGGTTCCTTTCATCACACTTCCTCCCGTGCATCTGCAAATGCCAAATCCTCGTGCCTCTAGCATTGACATCTGATTCGTGAGGTATTATTCATTTCAATAGAGAAAGGCATGAAAAATATTTGGGTTTGGATAATTAAGATGATATTGGAGGTCTGGAGAGCCTCCGTCCCTGGGAATGGACAACGCCATGAGAAGTGATTGCCCTCTCCCTGTTCATCAGCAAAAAGGCAGATGTTTCCATGAAAAAGCACCAGCAGAAGACAGAAGGAGAGAAAGATGTTTAAATACAGCTATCCGTCAATGCAGGCAGCTGGGAGAGGGCAGGCGGAGGTGGAGCTGCGAGGAAACAGCCTGGTGGGAGGGCTGCCCGCTGCCCTCCTCTGCCCTGCCTTTCTCTTTGGATTATGCTCACAGCCATGTTTCAAGTGACACAGTTAAAAAAACCAAAAACTTGATGTCAGCAGCCGCAGCAGCACCTGATTTCTTGGCAGGCTGCCGTTGCTGGAGAGCTGCTTCTGGCCCTGTCCTGGGGCTCCGTAGCTGCTGTGTTTGGATGACATTTTATCTTCCTGGTAGCTTTTGCCTCTAGGTTGGTATGGCTCCAACTTGCTTTTGCCCTTTTTTTTAAGGAGGGTATAAAGCACTTTCTACATGTCGTGTCTGATGAAGAATAAGCAAGCACTATTACATAGCACATTTATTTTTCTTATTTAGCAAAAGTGTAAAACCAAGCCATGAACAGAACAGGAACATTTCATCCTCGCGGATGAAAGAGATGCAAAAGCAGAAGTAGGATTAGAGGGCAAACCTTCTGCCAGCCGTCACAGCCAGCAACAAGGCCTGACCTCAGATTTAACACTGTCGTTATAAATAGCCCTGGTCCAAGCCCCCACCTAGAAACACAGGAAAATTACGCTAAACTGGCGCTCAGTGAACAAATTTTCCCTACTCCCAGATATGAACCCAATGACAAACAAACGGTATTTTTCTTAAAGGGGGAAAAAAAAGAAAACCGGCCAGGGAGGTAAGGTTGGTGGCAGCAGCTCCTGCCGCTGCTGCTTGTTGCAAGCACCTGCCTCTGCTCCCTCCTTGCCTCTCCCACTGCCAGCACCTTCGCTCGGTGCTTGGTATCGGCTCCAGGACCTGCACAGAGTTCAGCTGCACAGAGCTGAACTGCCTCTTGCTCAAGAGAGGAAATGCTGCGGCAGCTTCTTCCTTTTCACACATTTACCAAAATCTCACTTGCCTCAAGTACCCTGCTCCTTCGTTTGCAGCTTCTCTCACACACGGGAAGCCCTTGCTGGCAGGCAGGCACGGCCATTCGCCCCAGGGACACTGAGACAAGGTTAGAGAGATAGGTCCATGGCTGAGGTTTGAGACAAGGTTAGAGAGATAGGTCCATGGCTGAGGTTTGAGACAAGGTTAGAGAGATAGGTCCATGGCTGAGGTTTTTGCTATACATTCTCCACTGATATACCACCTTTCTACCAGAAATACCTCTAACATAGCAGAGCACCACCAAACCAAATGCACCTGCCTGTTGGTCCCTCTCATTTCTCTCTTCTACCCAGATGTCCATGAAACATCCTCCTTTGTGGGAGTCCCTACTGCCACTCCATCCCAGGGCTGTCCCCTGCCCGGCGCAGTTAGTCACGGGGAAACGGGGCTGCTGCCCCTTGGGCTGCCTCCCCCAGGCTCCCCTGCCATCCACACTGCATGGGGGAGCGGCCAGGGAGAAATGCTGGTGGCAGCAGAAACTGCCAACCTAGAGCGACTGCAAAACCACAGCAGAAAATTCGCTTGCTCTAAATGTACAAGGTCTGAGCCCAGAAGCAGTGTGTGCTGAAATCTGCTGTTTAAGGGCAGGAGAGGTGCATGGGAGAGAGGAAAGCGCTTTTTGTCAAAATGTTTTAAAGCAACCCCCAAAAGGCCAGCTACCTACATGCAAGTTTATTTGTGCCTCCACAACTAGGTCTGCCCTTTGCCTCCACCAGAAGCAGCACCAGGAGTACCCAGCCCTGTGGGCATTAGAAACTGTTCCCTAGGCTTTGCTGTTGAAAAAGGTCTTGTTTCCTCACTGAAGACCAACCATGCAATAGCTATTTGCAGTATAAAATCCCATGCAAAGATGAGGTCCTGATCCCAACCTGCTGTAGGGCATGTTAGCAAGGTGAGTGCTGCCACCTCTCCCTGCTCCTTCTCACCTTGTTCAGCCCCGTCTGAAGGAAAAACCCTTCCTCCACTGTTTGCACTGGCAGAAGGCTTGTATATAAAATATCTTTTCCTGACAGCAAAGGCCAGCCTTGGACTGATCCTCCTGGTTCATTCCTGCAAGCCAAGCTGCTGGAAACAACTTTTTGTCAGGATTAACCAGGGCAGATTCAGACCAGTATTAAAGGAGACCCAAAGCCTCGTGGTGCCTCCTCATTTGATCCCACTGCATGGCATTCCCCAACTCCCTACCCCCAACCTCTCAGACAGCATGCCTCAAAAATATATATAAAATGGCAACAGCAAGACACTCATTTTTAGCAAACTTGTCATTGATTATAACAAAACAATCTGCTAGCCCAGAGACCTTGGTGGGATTACGCATGCATATCCACAGAAAAGGCAGGAGAAAGAGCTGACAGAGCAATTGCCTTTGTAGTCGTCTCCCAGATGGCTGAGATGCTGGATGGTTTAGCAATTCACTGCACAGAATTCCTTATGATAAAGAAGAGGGACTGATGTCTCCCACAGAGATGCAGAGGAGGACACGGTGATAGATACAGGAGTGGACCCATGCTCTCAGTAGCGCACTTGTGACCCAGCCTGGCAGGACATCGCATGAAAGGAGCTACATCTTTATAGTCTGGTTCCTGGTAATAAGAAGCTTCAGAGGCAAAGAGCAAGCTGAGTCCAGCTGAACCACAGCGTGCTCAGGCTGTTTACGATTTGTTTAAATCACAGCTCCTTTTAATATATCTCAGCTGTGCCCTTGCTGGCGGCAGGTCTCCCATGGCTGCAGCACACGCAGAAGCGTAGCACCCAGCGATCCCAGTGCTGTGGGGAATGCTGTGGATGCGGCCAGGTCTTTGGCTGGGACAGCTGCTCTCACTGCACTCATTTCCACCCGTCCATCACAGCGTACACAGATTTCCTCTGTGGTAGGGAGCACTGCCAGGTAGCGGGATCAATCACACCCCTGTCTAGCAGGTTGTTAAGGCAGGAAGGTTTCCATTAAGTCAGCAAGGGTGTTAATTTATAGCATGTTTGCTACTTCTCTCCAAATGCTCTTCCAGATGAGAGCTCGCTCCCTCACACTTGCTGCATGCTAAGGGCAAAGATTAACAAGCATTTTGTTTAACTGCAGCAGTTGATGCAGTCCTTCGCCCTTCCCACCCTCCACTGTGGGCTCCTGGCCTCCACTTCAGGTTGAGCTGCTGCTCAAAGTGCATCAGAAGATTTGTCTGATTGAAATAAAACCTAAGGAAAACATATATATGTATATATTTTTTGGCCTAAGAGTGGCTATTTATGGATTTAGTGGTGCAAATGACTTAGAGCATTGCAAATGCAAAGCCAAGTTTTACGAAAACTGCTGTTTGGACAAGCTCTAAGTTATTGTGTACCAAGAGCTAATCATTAGTGGAGTCTGAATCTACCAACGCAGAGCTACTTCCCCACTCACAAATGCTACGAATTTTGTCAGCTTTTTGATACCAAAAAGATTTTCTCAGAGTTGAACAACTAAAGGTTTATTATTGGATTAAGGACAAACTAACCAGCAATGGAATGCATAATAAATGTATAGAGCATTATTACTTTATTGTTTGGGGAAATGCAATTACTTACATCACATATGCTATAGGAAATCTCTATTAATTGCACCTGAGAGGCGAGATCACTAGTTTCTAACAAAATACTTCAGAGTACAAACTTAACACATAACAAGCCATGCTACATTTTCATATTTGCAGCAAGGATCATGAGAATTAGCCAATAAAAAGAATGATTTTATCATAATTCATTGGCCTGTACCAGTTCAAGTAGCTTCAAAGTTTTTTTCCTTTTTAGTGTAGTATCTCTTCATTATTACAAAATTTTAAAGAAAAGATAATACCACTCAGGTCTGAGATGGACCTGAATGAATCTTGGACCACAAAGAGTCACAGGACTCTGGAGCTGTACGATGCCACCAGGCGCTCTTTTCCACTGCTTTGCATTTTGTAGAGCTGCTTACATGACATACAGTGACATGGCACGATACAACGATATGGTGTCATTGTGCTTGTTCCACCCCAGTAAAATGCAATAAAGAATTAAGTTCACTTTTATCCAGAAACACATGTTCAATCCACTGCTTTTGTTCCAGTTCATTGTGCAAATGCAGATGTAGGTTATGGGTAATAAGCCTGTAACAGCAGCTGTTGCAAGCCCATACTCAAGAGGAGAGTTTCATTTCATCAAGAAATGAAAACAGAAACTAGACTACATATAATAGTGATCTCTTTTTTGTATGACACATAGAGATTAACAAGTGACAAGCTCTCTGAGTCCATTAATAATGCTCGTAGAAATGGGAAAACATAAGAAAATATCAATACAATTTGAATTGCTCTTATATTTGCAATAGCCAGAAGGAATCCCCAAAATGAGAACAGGAATCCCCAAAACATGAACAGTAAACCACCAGACTTCTTTGGGTGAAAACCGGTGCAATGGTATTCCTAATAAATTCCTATTTCATGTGCCAAATTTCAGCCAAAGAAAAGATTTTTGACTAGTTAGTAAATGCTTGAAAGCCTGAGATTACTACAGAAAAGCTGGCACAGCAGTAACTGCTGACGGTTGCTAGTGCAAGTCATTGCAACACCAGCCCTTGTCCCTCTTTCTGTTGCAGAGCCATCTCACATGGGCCTGGATAAAATCAGTCATTTGTTCCTAGATCAGGGTGTCTCATTTGCATTGACACCCCTCTTCTCTTGGTGGTGGGAGTTTAACAGCAGGAGACAACACCACAGCCTCCTTCCCTCCTTGGATGTAGAGCTGGCCGGTGTATTCTCAAAAAATGCTGTCTGCCCAGGGACCCATCCCTACCCGCTTCTGCCTTGTGCAGAAATACCTAAATTCAGTGCTCAGCTGTTAAAAACATCAAGGCTGTGCTAGGGAAGAGTGATTCCATGGGTACAACCCTGGATCACGCTGCCAGACCTCCTCAGACAGGAGCGACCTAGCAAGTATCAGGCTTTTCCTGCCACGTGAGTGCTCTGTGAGGCAACGAGGATGGCAGCCGTAAACAGCTTCTGCAAAAAGAGCGCATTTTCTATAGGCAACAGCTCCCATTCTCTTCTGTTCCCATTAGTAACACAAAACGCAGCATAGTCTCTTGAGAAAAAGCATTTGTGTCCTCCGCCGTGGAGAATAGGCAGCAGAAGGTGGCAGTTAGCAAGGCCTCCGCGCTGTCCCCTCTGAAGCAGAGTGGAGAGCATGTCTTGCTAGCACATAACCGAGAAGAAGCCCAACCACTGATCAAAACACCCCGGGACTGCAGCAGCAATGCTGCCACTCCTGCTGCAGAGTACCAGCAGTGCAGTGAGTTGTGTTACACCCTGCAGAGGTAAGAGAATTGCAAGGTGAATTACAGTGATAGTGCCCGGCTGGTCTGTAAGGCATGGCTGCGTTTGAATGTGGTTATGAGCAATGATGTTGGGCAACATAATAAAAAATGTGAGCAGGCTACGGGCGGTCTGCTCAGAGGTTTGCTCTCTGTGTCACTTACCTCAGGTGCTCAGAGATATGTTCAGCTCCGTAGTATGGACCGGTCAGAAGGGAGGGAGGAAAAACCACACCGTCCCCATGAAAAAAATTACTGGAAAAGACCATGAGATGTTCCCACATGGAGGAGAAGCAAAGCTCTGGAGCTAGGAGCTGGAGTCAGTGGTTGCCACACGCGTTTTTGGAATTGCACAGACCTATTGAAAGTTTTGCATGTCATGCAAAAAGGATGTGGCAATTTCTGAATGTCGTTGAAGCCAACCCTAGTTTCCAAATTAACTCCCTGTCTCCCTAACCTTTTCATTAGAGACAGACCACTTACAAATCCTTGAAAACAAGAAAAGATACAGTGAACTACTTTCTACTTTTCAACTGGGAAGCCTAACCAGCAGGTTAATCTCTAAAAGTCTTGAGCCTAGTTAAAATTGCTTCCATTGGTGGAATTTTGCGTTATTGCTACTGAAATGCTTGACTTTGCCAGGACTTCCATAGAGTTGGGATGTCTATAGGATGAAGACACTGCACGATCAACTTTGCTTTACTGGTGAAAGAAAGTAGTGAAGAAAAGTAGAGTTTTCAGACTGACTTTGCTCCTTCTTGAAAAATCAACACCACTGGAAGACCACTGGCTCCTTATGAAGTTCTTTCCATCATGGATCATGTTAAATCTTGTTGGAAACGGAAGGTATTGCAGTCCTATTCATTCCTGTTAAGCAAAAGGGAACAATTAACATCTTTTATGGAATCAACTATCTGGAACAATAGGAGCCACCATCCAAAACGCAGGCACATGATGCAAGTCTTCTGAGGGAGCTGAGCTATGCCGGCAAAACGCGTTGCTGGGTATTGCCTGGTAGTACAAACTGCATGAACCACTGGCTGGAAAAGAGCTTGGAGCTGCGAGCAAAGTGTTTCCTCATGTTAAGCAAAGAAGGCAGTCCCTGTTCTTTGTAAATAAACAGCTAGGTTTTGAAACAATCCTGACACTAAAGAATTAACTGAAACAATCCAAATTTTGGCTAACCACTAGGGTCAAAAAAGGATAATAAATCCTCTTTTTCCTGTTAACAAAACCCACAACTTTATTTTCTAAAGCCTTCAAAAAATAAAAATGACATCATGAGTAATTTTAAAAATTCCTAAATGTTACTTCAGTTGCCTGGCAGGAGCATCCTGTCCTGTCCCTTCTCCCTCCAGCGTCTCTCACAACAGGCTTTGCAGCAGGGACAGCCTCCCTCCAGACACCAAAGGCTTGGTACAACTCCGTTTGCCACGATTACAACCATTTGGCAAAGTAGAGCTCTGGTAGTGTCAGCAACTGCGAAGAAAGAGTATGGCTTTTCTGGATGGTGTAGGCTGCAAATGACGAATGTGCAGGTCGATGGGTCCAAGTGAACAAATCTGAAGGATACTGTGACTCCTCGGAGTGGGGAAAGCAAGGAAAGGGCAGAGAGGTTAGCAGCAGAGGAAAGCCAGAGCAGAGAGCTGCGAGAGGAGGTGAGCAGGGAGGTGACAAGCTTTAATGATAATACAGAGTTACTGGTAGCAAATATGAGGGCAGATGGTGAAGAACGCAAGGAGGACCTTATGAGATAGAGCGACCAGCCTATATAACGGCAAATGAAATTCAGTCTAGGCAGATGTAAAGCAATGAATGCATTTAGGGAGAAGCAGCTCCAGCTTCACATATAAAACATGGTCTCTGTGCTCACCGCTGCTACTCAGGAGGGAGGCCTTGGCAGAGCTACTTAGACACTTTCTTGAAAATATCAAATCACTCCTCAGTAGCAGCCAAAGAACAAATAAATGTTAGGGATTACTAGGAAAGGAAAAGCCAACAAAACAGCCAACATGACTGTGCTGCTGTATAAATCCATCCTTCACCCACTTTGAATATTCTGTGCAGTTCTGGCCCCTCAAAAAGAATAGAGAAGAGCTGGAAAAGGCTCAGAGAAGAGTAACAATACGAGCAAAGGTGCGACCCAGTTTCTGTACAAGGAAGAGTGCAGGACAGTGGGGTGTCTCAAGCTGGAAAAGAGATGAGATGGGGGACACTGTACACAGAAAGCTATGAAATCATTAATAACACAGAGAGAATGGATAGAGATCAAGTGTTGATTGTGTCTCCAGGACAAGAATGAGGGACCAGCTAACAAAGCTGGTAAGAGCCAAGTTCAAAGCAAACAAAAGGAAGAAGTTTGTCATGCAGCAGGCAGCGGACCTGCCAAGGAGGTCCTTCTCTGTGCACACTGCGATGGCAAGGAGCTTACACGCTCTCCCAAGTATTTGGAAGGGTCCATGCCACAGACAAACCACAGCAGGTTCAGGAAATCCTTTCAGCTGAAAATAGCTGGAAGTTGCAGTAGTATTAAGGGAGAAATGATCGATACGTTAGTTTTGTTCTTAATTTTTCCTAGGATTTTGCTTATGGCCACTGTTGGATGCAGAGCAGATGGATGGGTTAGATGGCCTAAACCAGCACAGCTGTTCTTACCTGGAGCAAGAATAGATAAGATAGGACTCAAGGAAAGAGGGGGATCCCAAAGGGAGCAAAGGTAGCAACGTGCAGCAAAGCAGGAGGTGAAATCAGGGGTTTGGGTGAAACTGGCATAGTTAAACTGCAGTCCAAAGGTGTAGATAAGGAGGCAGAAGAAAACCTGCAGTTTCAACTCCATCGATGCTCAGGCTGAGCCCAGACATGCCCTGCTGTAATCAGGAGCAAAGCTTCCACTGACTCCAGCAGATCAAGCCCTAGAGACATAAAAGCAAGCAGGCAAGTGAGGAGTTGAGGAGTTTCAGGGTCAAAGAATATCTCCCAGATATCAGGAGACACAGCACAGGTGAGTCTGTACAGGCAGAATTGGCAATTTATCTGTGTTTGTTATCTATCTGCCAGATCTGAGTGGTTTCAGTCCTGATCAGATCCAAGTAAATTTGGAATTTAAAGATATTCCTTTGCAGAGTCTGCATGATCCTAAATAATAACTACTCTGTAGGTATTGCCCACAGCACAGTTATTTTTTCAGTCTTTTTACTAGGCACTTTGAAATAAGCAGTGTTGCCTCTACTTCACTCCAGATGTGATATAATCCAGTAGTGAGAAGTTGCAGAGTCATGGCCCCAGGGGAAGGTGCAAAGCCCCCCAAAAGGCCAAGAGTTTGAATTTCCTTAAGGGTATGTGGGTTTAAGAAATATGGCCTCCAAGTGTTCCTTTTAAATAGAAGGAACCACTATTCATTAGTTACTCAAAGCACTGATTATTGCATCACTCAGCAAAATAAATATGTTTCTTCCCAGAACTGAAGAATGCTTCACATTCCAGTCGACATTCTTAAATATCACGATTCTCTCTCATACAGACAACAATCATTTCGGGTAATGACCTTGAAATTAGTCTTTCCTGTTCCGTGGTTGTGTTTTTCTGTAGGACTGATCTTGGTTTGTTTGGTTTACAACTCCCACATTCAGTTTCTCAATAAATGCTCACATTATGGCCGGTATTTTGAGAGAAGAGTTTTTTATTCTTTCAGCTGAAGTAGACTGCTTTTCTTGGAGTGCTGGAAACAAAATCATTTTAAGAAGCTGATCTGATTTACTGGGTTAAACTAGAAATGTGCCAAATTGCTCTGCAGACATCACATAGCCGCTGACCTGCACCAAGGCTGGAAATCATTCCAGGCTGTGACATGCAATGTCTGTTCACGTCAGCTGTGCACTGGGAAATGCTCAAAGGAAGTGGCTTGCTGAAAAATGTCCTTCAGCTTAGGGCTCGAACAGATTCCTGTAAAACGTATTGCTTGGGAGGAAATCAGCCTCTCGGACCCAAGAAAGAGTAATGTCATTTCTCACACAATTTATTAGAATTTCTCAGTTTTCTTCCAGTGTACCTAGAACTGCACGCACAGGTGGACGCACAGCATCCTCATGAAGAGCTTTACAGACATCTGCCCCATTCAGCCCACCTGGCCCTGTTATTCAGCCTGATGCCACTAGCCCCCAGCAACTCGGGTTGTTTCTTCTTTTCATTATTAAGATAAAAAAAGAAAAACTAGTTTGCAGTAATTTGGCTCTGACACTGCAGTTTGACATCTCTGTGTGTACCTTTGTATCATGTTTGCTGCCCTGCATCGTGCTTAGATACCTACTTTGCAAAGCTGGGCATCTCCACACAGACCACACCTCGATCCCCACTATTCAAGGATGCATCTTGGCAGCACGAGGTTGCAGTGGTGGGTCTCACCCAGCTTTTCAGTATCTGCTTGTCTTCCTTATCACATCTGCTCGTCTTGCACATGTTCAGTGGGGAGGGCAAGCCAGCATGCGAGGACAGATGTTTGGAAGAAGAGCAAATCTACCCCAGTGCAAAGCTTCACGATTGCTGAGGACATCATTGCCTAACAGAGCTTTTGTTAACAGTTAGGAAGGAGGAGCTTCAGAGCTCATTCAGCCTGTAGTCGGGTGAGCATTTTCCTTTGAAAGGAGTCTCTCCCATCTGTGCTTTCAGTCTGTTTTTGTGCTGTCTTCATGTCATGCCATCACAAGTCAACATGCAGCTGCACCATGAACTGGCCTGGGGAACTGATCTGGCTGAAAACT
Source organism: Fulmarus glacialis (assembly GCF_000690835.1). Classification (NCBI taxonomy): domain Eukaryota; kingdom Metazoa; phylum Chordata; class Aves; order Procellariiformes; family Procellariidae; genus Fulmarus; species Fulmarus glacialis. The sequence goes on from NW_009198324.1 coordinate 47,645, forward strand.
CACCCAGCTGAAAGGGGAAAAAAAAAAAAAGAAAAAAAAAAAGTTATTTTCCAGCCAGCTCAGTTCTCTGATCTCATTTACCACACGGCAGCACTAGCAGTTGTACCAGCACCGGGGGGGTAACCTCTTCCCGCAGCTGTGCTGACTGCTGCCAATTCTTCCTCAAGCAGCAACCCAAGCCTTTGTCCCATGGACGTGCTCCA
>NW_009198324.1:47884-92309 GCF_000690835.1 Fulmarus glacialis
GAATTGGGTTTTCTCATTTCATTTCCACTACTCAGGCAATTCTGGCTTGCGTACAGATGCCCAAGACGAGGAGGTCTTGTTAGAAAGCTCACATGGGGCAGGGTCTGCCAGCCCTCTCTCTTTGCAAAGGCAGTAGGAGAAGCGTTTCTCTGAGTGCTTCTTGCTTCACTTCTTGTTCTCCTGCCCCCTTGGGGAATTTAAGTAAATAGTTTATATAGGCAAAGTCTTTCGGTAGTTTTACCCCTCCACCCCATTTCTGTTAACCAGTGGATGGAAGCAGCATTCTCCCCTGCCTTGAGACCTCCAGGTCCCAGAGAAATTGTTTGACACAAATTATTGGGTGGAAACAAGAAGCTGGTAACATGTGACCAGCTTGCCACACACTACAGCTCTGTCTGTTAATAGATGTGACCTTTGTGACTAATGCAGCACTGGGAGGTACTGGGAGGGTGCGTTAAATCCCTCCCTCTGCCACAGTTGTCATCGTCATCGTCTCACCACCCATCCAACTGAGGAACCTGCAGTTCCGCAGGGGACAGGCGTCCGCCTGGAACAAGCGTCCCACAGCCGCGTGATGCAGGGCTGATGGCTGCAGTCATGCCATCCCAACCTCTGGCAGAGCCTCTTCCCGCCCTCTGCCTGCAGATAACAAGCTTGGGGCTCGCGCACGGACCAGACGGTTTTCTGTTTGCAGAGCACACACGGATGCCAAGGGGCCTTGCAACGTTCGAGGTGGCAACTCCTGGTGAAGAAAAAGCAATGTGGTGCATTGAAACCACCCTGCAGCTGGACCTGAGGCTGAGAAGTTTTCTTCTTGGCTTGGGTGATTCTATGACAGACCTCGTTCTTTAACAGTGGGGCATGAGGAACACCTTCCACTACTCACACCCCTCAAACTGCCACCGACCCACCAAAATTTCTCACCCGTCCTACACTGACACTGCAGCCTCCAGTCTCCATCCCTGGGCTTCTTGGCCCTTCCCCGAAGCCCCTTCTTCCCCCGTCATCCCCCAAACCACGCTTTCCCTTCCTGGCCCTTGCCCCCGCCCCAGTCCTTGCCCTGTGTCCTTCCTCCCCCCATCTCAGGGCTTCTCCCTGCCCATCCCCTCTGCTCCCCAAGCTGCCTCCCGCATCCTCAGGGCAGCACACAGGTGCTGAGGAGCCTTGAGACGGGAAGGCAGGGGGCATCCCCCCAAGCTCAGCTCCATGCACATCCTTTGGTGTGTGTTTGTGCATCGGTGTGTTGATGCGCTGAGTGCAGCTGTCTGTCCCTTTACAGCATTTCTGTTTCCAGTGGCTGCAGGCCAGCACCAGCCCTAGGATGCAGTCACAGAGCCCATTTAAAGCAATGGGCCAGCACTCACTAGGGACAGAAGGAACATTTAATATCTAGGCTTGAAAAAAATCAGCAGACAATGGAAACTTTTATCTTGGGTATCGAAGTGCAGGGTCAGTCAACATTGCATGCCCATCAGGGAAATTTGCAGAGATTTACCAAGCTATAAATGATAGCGCTAACAAGACAAGCCTGGGGACAGTGGGGGAAATCCCCACGGGGCTGGTGTGCCGGTGAGTGCTTCCTGCAGCGTGCTGGGCCAGCACACCACCAGCCACACTGCGCATGAGGGCGAAATAAGGCTTGGAATAATTTTGCCAACAGCAATAAAGTTATGGTGGGGATGGACCCCCCCATCCTCAGGGCAAGATTTGCCCTGCAGTGAGTCGTCCATTTCTGTTTGCTAACCTGTCCCCCCCGCATTTCATTCACTTGCAGTGAATTCATTGCCTTTCATTCACTCATGGTTGTTTTACTGTGAATTTCCTCGTTCCTTACTCAGCTTTTGAACTTGGATATTGTCCCCTTGCAAGAACTGTTGTTTAACTAAAGGATGAAAAACCTATGGAAAGCTATGGGTGGAAGGCATACAAATTGCAGCATTGCCAATCTCAAAAGTTCAAGAATCATTATTCAAAATTTGAGAAAATAAAGATTTTGTCTGAAGGTCAGCTTTGAACTTCATTCCCACGTGCATGAGAGAAGCATTAGTTTCCCAAAGGAGCTGGCTTTTGCTCTGTGGTGGTGGCACCCCGGGTTTCCCTCTGTGCATGTACTGCAGGCTCAGCTGAGCTCCTTGCCCTCCCCTCCTTCCATCCTGCCCCCGTGCCATCGCTTGCGCTCTGCTAGCACAGCTTTAAAGCAAACCTGCTCAGATGGTTGATCTGGCTAAAAAATGCCCCCTTGATCTTTTTGAAAAAAACTTTTGCTGAGTTATTTCCCCAGGAGTCTAGTCCTCTCATCTGACTCACCACATACAGAGCAGCTGCTCTAGCACAAGGAGAAGATGCAGGCGCAGCAAAGAGCGATGGAGAGGAGGTGACAGTGGCCACGCTGCTGCTTTTCTCAGCATTGCTGGTGAAGGTGAAGCCACAGGCTCACTCTTGCCCTTGCCAATTGCCTAATAATACGGCACAACCAGCCCTCTCCAAAGCCCAGTTACTCAAATTTATTTGTGCTCTCCCCCCTCCACACATACTCTCCTGTCCTCCAGCAATTAATTTTGAACCTCCATGACCTACATAAATGCTCCTCCCTCATTTGCCCTGTGGCATTGCCTGGGATCCTGCTCCCTCCCCTGCCCCCCGACAGCCTGGGGGGCAGGGGGACCCCTGCCTTGCCGGCCAGACATGGGGGTGATCACTGAGACTCCCCCTTGCTCCCACACGCCTTGGAGGGGTGAGGTGAGCTGAGACACCCCAGCTTTGCAGGCAGAAAAGGCAGAAGTGCTGCAAATTGCTCTCTGCCCCCTCCTTCTCCATCTGCCTCTGGGGTCCCACTTTGGGCAACGAATTCATCCCCAGGGGAGGGAAACCAGAGGAGGTAGGCAGGGGTAGGGGTTCTCCCTCAGGGAGGGCTGCCTTTGCAAGAGATGTGGCGCTGGCTCCGGGATTAGCCCAGCAGGAGCTGTGCTGCACTAGAAACATGTCTGAGAACTCCACCCGCCTTCAATCCTAAAGAAAACCCCGATTCCCTCAAGGCCCATGGGAGTTGTGCCGTTGCCTTCAGCAAGGGCTCGCTTCAGCCTTGCTTTGTCATCTCTGCAAAACAAGCTTGTGCCACCATTTTGGGTGTATTAATACACACCCTGGCTTTAGGCACAAATGTGCAAACTCTATCTGGAAATGCATTTTTCACGCTAAAATTAAGATTTCAGCTCCTTTTCTCCAAGCAATTGTGAGCATGACTTTTTGGTTTACAAGTAAAAAGTGCAGGGAATAAACAGCCAGGTCCTGAAAATTTTCCCGAACCACAAAACCACATATGCCTCATGGAAGAAATGCCTTCTGCTCCGGCACTGCAAAGACCTTGCTTTTCCTCCCCCTGCCATTGTGCGCTTTCCGAGTTGTGCAGCGCTGGGGGTGCCACCACGTCCCTCCTACGGCAGGAGCTGGGGAAGGCTGTGGGCTCAGCTTGAGGAATCGGGAACTTCACGTGTTGGTTGCTACTGGAAGGCTTAAGGGGAAGCCTATGCTGCTCAGCCTAGCACAGGAGACAAACTAAAGGATGAAAAAAGAGTGTCTCTACTGTTAACATTAAAGTGTTTCATCAGCTTCATCAGACTGTAGTCTCAGGAATGGAGAAGAAGCATCATGCTGTTCTCCTCATCCCAAAATAAATACAGCCAGGGTTCAAAACAAACTTAGGAAAAAAATGTATTGTCTGCCAGGAATAAATTTGGAAAGTGAGCTATTAAAATATTTACTGTATACAAAGGTCTTTGCCATCCATGAGCCTTCAGGATCATTTTTGAGATTATTATTTTAAACACTAGAGATGCACAAAAATTTCTGTTTGGAATAGTTTCTTTTTGTTATCTTCAACGGGCTACATGGGAGCATGATAAAACTGGATGTTGTCCTTGATGCTGAGCTCCTCCTTGTACTGCCAGCAGTAATTCTCATTATTCGGACACACTGTAATGTGCTTTGCAGCACACTCAAGGCCAAGGATTAGCTGGGGGACACAGCAGGATTCTCTTGAAATGTTACATTATTTTACTATCACAAGGCTTAAGAGTGAGGTTGTAGAAGGACACTACGCTGACATTTTCACTTTATTACCACATGTCCAAATAGCATTAATCAAGGAATATATCTGTAGGAAATATCCTTGTTATGAGGTGCAATTTGTTTCTGTAAGTCCATTCTTGGAGCTTTTGTGTCAGGCTTCCTAAATACACAGCAATACATTTCAGGGTCTATTTTCTATGGTCTTCAAAGGGATAGATTGGAGTGTCCCATATTGCACAAGGACCAGTGTGAGCTACGTAAAAGCTCCTGAAACAATGTTCCTGCAGGATGGATGCTCAGGTCCCAGCTCTGTCTGGGGCCATAGCAGACTCAAGGATAACGATCAACACACACCATACCCCTTCTCCATATTTCCCACTGTCGCTGCTGGACCACCACCCAGATTTTCACCCATTTCTAGGTAAGGGTGTAAGTGAACCGTCCTGCAATGGTGGTGGCTACGGTGTCAGAGGCATGACGTTATCCAGATCAGATGAAACTGAGTATCTTCCAAATATCCATCCTGAAAGATGAGACAAGTGGGATCTCTGCCGTGGGACAGGACACCAGGAACAGCTGCACCCACCCTTCTCACAGTCTTCGTGTCAGTCAAAAATCCAAGAGTAGTTGGGACAACATTTTTGCTTTTTATAGTAATAGTAATTTAAAGATTTAAAGAAATGGTCTCACAGCTCTGATAACTGCGTAACTGGTCCTTCTGGAGGTGGGTGGCAGGGCATGCCTATGTAGGGCTTGCACTGGGCTGCCCCAGGCACAACCTACGTATGGAGAAGCTGGGTACGATGCAGCCGTCTCCCCGCCTCCCGAGTTCCCTGCCAGCGCTAGAAGGGGTGATGCCCACAGCTTATTCAGCGTATTTTGGAGATCTTGGAGGTAGGAAGGGAAGTGCTGAGAGACAAACCCGCGGGCGCAGCTGGCATTTGAGGCAGCCAAGCAGCAATTTCAGCTTGCCATTCATGTTAAAGAACGGCCCATAGGAGTGTACGGGGTGTCTCACGCTTGGCTTTCCACTGTCTGTGCAAGTATGCTTTTGCCAGTTCTACAGATTTTATCACAATTTCACAATATTTGCTCTTTCTCTTAAATCCCAGTTTGCAGAGTCAAGTGGTGAGTATAAAATTCATATTAAGTTCCTTGTACAGCTACAATGGCATAACAACTCACAGCTCAGGCAGCTATAAGGAGTTAACAATATCTTGGAAGATATTTGCACTGCTCATCAGTTGTGACGGATAATTGTGGATTTGAAGAGATTTGCAATTTGTTTATAAATATGACTTCAAAAAGTTTCTACTGGGACATCTTCAACAAACCGCTCAGCTTCATAGTTAATTAAGAAATCACATTCATACATGCATTTAAAAGTGTCAAGAAATTACAGGAACACCTCCACTTTAATTTTAAATGTTAAATTTCAGAATCTCCTGGCTAGGGAGGAAACCTGAACCTGAAGGCTCAGGAAACAGAAAGAGCACAAACACTGTCACGCTTGGCTGTGTTTTATCTCATTCTTTTGAAATCCATGCCATGAGTTTGTTAGATGTATTTTTGACTGAGTGGCTCTGAGGGCTGTTTTGCCAATCCTGACTTTACTTCAACAGTCTACCTGAAAATCTATAGCCCAATAGTAGCTGGTTTAAGCCTTGGATATTGTAGAGAAGCAGGGAATCTATTGCCGACAACTATGTTATCCGATCAGAAATTTAATAGAGTGTGCGTGGAGGACATCCAGTTTATGCCCTTTTTTTCCTGTTTCATTTTTTTTAAGTAGAACGGGCTATCTTTAATTGGTACACGGGCTGTTTCAGCGTACACATGGTGGGAAAGAGCTCTGAACCCAGTCTGCCAACAGCAGGTCCCGGCTCAGCACTGACTCCCTCCCCGTGTACTTCTCCCTCCCCCAGGTGTTCAGGGAAGATCATGGTTTAGTGGGCATGGTGGTGTTGGGTTAACGGTTGGACTTGATGATCTTAGAGGTCTTTTCCAACCTTAATGATTCTATGATTTAAACTGTGGGCCCCAGCATATGGCTGGAGGGCTCCCCTTCCCAGGCAGCAAGCAGCCCAAGTGGCTCAGCATCCTGTGCAGCTGCAGCCTCAGTCCTTTCAGGTGCTTCAGATAAAAGGTCCGGGTGCCATCACTTTGTGATCATCATACCAGAGAGCCTCCTACATTTACGAAGTATCAGGGATACATGTGATGCTCATTAGGCAATGAGTGATGGTGCTTCCCTTATCAAAATCCACATTTATCTCTTCAGAGCTAATTCCTTCCCACATTCCTTCCTTCCAGCTCTGATTTTCAAGGTTAGCCTCGCCTAGCGATGTGCATTCCACCTTTCCACATGTGCAAAAATGCAAATCCTACAATCGCTCATGCAACAGCTCCATTACAAATCTGTGCACATGAGATTGCAACCAGCAGCCTCACAGTAAACATAGCTTATTAGAGATCCCCCTAGACAGTCAATCCCTCGTATCAAAGTATTCTGCAGAAGAAGCCTGACTCTGCTGATGTTCAGCTGGAGCGCTCAGCACACAGTAACTTGATTCAGATTCATGAATACACTAACTGTGTCTGCCTGATTTGGAAAGCTGGGAACAGCCTTTCTATGTATGCTGGAGCTGGAAACAGAGACGAACCCAGAGCTGCACCACACAGTTTCCATCTCCATCAATGATTCTTTCTCTCTTGCACACACACATGCTTTTATCCCAGCCCATCTCTCTTCTTCCTTGATTCAAGGAACTTGAATATTCAGCCCTGTGGATCTGATCCTTGACCATGCAGCCTGATTTAGGTTACTGTGAAGTTCAGGTGTACGTGAATATGGGAAGCTAGCTCAGGTCCATATCTGGTTAGAAACACTCCTGATGTGAACAGATAGTAAAAAAGATCTCAGTTCCTCTGATGTCCCGTCTGGAATAAGTAATTATTCTGCAGGCAGATGGTCTTTTCCAGCTTTACACCCCAAGCATTGAAAAGTCCTCCAGAGACCACGTCACATGACATACAATTCCCTTATCAGAGCAGATGGTTAAAAACTCCAGCAAATGGTGCAGAGTGAGCAATTAAAATTTCCACTTCGACCCCACCTACCAGCAGCACCCTTACCGCAGCGTGCATGGCTATGCCTTCGCACAACTCACGTCCCACAGATAGCAAACAAAGTTGCATCCAGCTTGAACCAGCAAGGGAGAAATTTGGATGTTGTTCTATGAGGGCAAAGTTATGGCTTAAGACAGGTAACAGAGGGCAGCACAGGGACTGCTGGGTGCTGACCTTTGCTTCATGTTGTTGCTCCACCCGGTTGATAAGGATCATATGCTCTCAATTAAGCAATGTGCTTTTTTTTTTTTTTAGTTCCAGGGGCAAAGTCCAGGACACCAGCACAAGAAACTACTCAAGGGTTTAGGCAGAATTTGCGTCTATATCTAACAGAGCAATCTAGCACTCAACAGCTCAGGGGCCATCCAGCCCTGAAGGCACCATAAATTCACCAGGTACTTCCTGGACAATTTTCCTACCTGCCAGCCCTGCTGAGCTCAGCAGAGAGTGCCACAGCCCAGAATTACAGGGTGTCCACCGAGAGATCAGGTATCTGCAAGTTCAAACGCTGAAGTAAGCCCAGCATGGTGGAGCCTGGGTTACTGGTATGAGTCTTATGAGAAACTGTGCGTGGTTAAAGGCCACCCAACAGAGCACATGTACAGAGAGCACAAACGTGCTCCTTTCTAATACTTTCGAACTCTGCAGTATTTAACTTTGTAACTTTAATAATGTGCTGGTAACACCATTTCTAACCTATGTTTATTTTCTAGGTTTTAAAACAAAAAACGCTCCCTGAAGTCCCATAAATATCACCATGCAGTCGGTATCAAGTTGGCAGGGAGAGCATCCACCCCCGGCACTTCAGAGTGGGCCATGCTGAACCCTTTGCAGCTTACCTGCCTGCGTCAGGGCAAGGGGAGTCTCTAGGCTCTGTTTTTTTCTCGTTTCGTATCCCAGGGGTATGCATACTTTGACTTACTTTCCCCAAACCTTCACTTCAGACTTGGCCCCTTCTAGCTTTTTCCTCTGTTCTGTCCCTTCCACACCACCCACTCCTTTTCTTAGCTTTTTCCTCATTTAGACAACTCTATGTATCTAAAATAAATCTCCAAACATCTAGGGTTTTGCCTGGACCAAATGTTTTAAAATAGTAATTTATTTGACTGTTTTTATTAAATCCTGTCCATCGGTATAAGGTAAACACAGTGATACTTACCCAACTGCAGCTGAGTTATATTGGATTTGCTCCAGTTAAACCCATATCATCATTTGCTCATTTACCCTTAATTTTGCAAGGTAACGTTATCACAGGGAGCAACCGAAGCCAGCTGTGGCATTGCAAAGCTATTATCTCCCAGCCTTGAACTCAGACACTTCGTATTTGACATCTGTCCACACTCACAAGACACATCCAAATGCAATTTTCTCCACTCTCCACACCAGTTCAGCTTCTAAAAGGATTTAATAACACCCCGGTGTGCACAGTTATAAACCAAGGTCAAAGTGCTTGGTACTAAGTCTACTTTATATGAGAAGGTATGAACCAAAGTCAGTGTGTTTCCTCATGAGAAAATTTCTCTGATTCAATGCAATCAATTTAGCAACTGAGCTTGTGAAATGGGTTGCATTCTGTAGAGCTGTCCTCACGCTGGAGAGGAAGAAACATCAGGCTTCAGGGAAGGACCAGCTACTGGTCAAACTCACCATTGCAGATACGAGCAAGCCCCAGCTGTGACTCTGCTCCAGCCTGGTGGCAGCTGCTGAGGGGCTTCACCCTCAAGTTCCTTCATGGGAAGGTGGCTCATGTGTACATTGAGCAATGACTCAGCTGCAGCCTCCTGAACCCCACGGTGGTGAAGCAACACTTCCCCGGGTAACTCGGGCAGGCTTCCTCCGGTGGCTCCTCCAGCAGGTGCCAGGCCCTTCCATATGGCTTACGCGTTGCTTTTGTGTCCCGCTGCCAAAGGATACGGCAAAGCAAACTGCTGTGCTTGAAGAAGTCTGGTCCTCTGCCGGGGAAGGAACAATTTCAGAGCCCCAGTTGCGGTGCCGTAAACCCGGGCTTGTGTCTGTTCTGCTCCTGTTAGCCCTGATGTTCCTCAGAGCTTAAAAGCAGGATGCCGTACACAGGAGGAAAATCCACGGGCAGCCTCTGGGAGCACATTGCTGCTTCCCATCAGAGCTGCTTCGTAGGTTCAGGCCCATCCGCATGTTAACATTTCGGCTAGTTTTGCATGTTCTTCCCTGTGAAATTTCATCACTTTGTTTAATTGCAAAAGTCAACCACTATGTTCAAGAGATGAATTACCCTATTGCCGCAAGAAAGTTTGACATTTAGTAGCTTAGAAGATATTTATGACCGAAGCAGTTCTTCTTCTTCTGAAATACAACATTCATTTGTAGAAATTCCCCATTGGGGAAAAAAAAAAAATCCATGACACGTGGAAGGTGCTAAAGCCCTACCAAAATAGGATCGTAACTGTTCCTTAAAATGGTGAAATGTACACAAATTATGAAAAACAGTTCAGAAAGTTAACCAGTTTAGTCCTGGAGCAATGCAAGCATTTTAAGACAGATTTACAGTGCACTGAAAATCTGATTATGTAAACTATCATAAATGGACTCAGTGTGTTAGAAGCCAACACTAAATCTTCAGCTGTTTACTGAAAAAAAAAAAAAGGCAATGGGGGACTATACATTAAAATGAAGATTGATTTTAAAAAGCCTAGCATAAATGAAATATGCTGACATAATGGGTAAGCAGAAAGAAAGAAATCATAAAATTAACAATCGTCAGCTCTTGCTCCAGGATTACGACTATAAACTAGAGAATGACATTAATTGTAAAGCTAGTCCTTGAGATGAACTGCAGAAGTTTTGATAGAGCTTGTCAAAGCTTTTCAGGTGCCTAGTTCAAAAATCTGTGCTGCAATTATGCCTGGTCATTAAAACTAATGGAAACAATCCTGAAAAATCCCATGCACAAGCTCCTGCCTTTTCTGTCAGGACGGGGCCTTGCAGGGCATGATTTCAGGGGCCAGAAAGATTTGGGGGCCAGGAAGGATGTGGGGGCCTCCTGCGCCGCTCTGCTCTTGCCCATCACCTCGGTGTTTCTCACACACAGCCTCAGCCAGCCAAAACATTTGCGAGTCTTACCGCGTTGTGCAACGTTATTGTGATGCTATTGGAAAGTGCGTGGTTAGCAGGCAGAGCTGCGCCTCTTGGCAAGGTGTAGCGGAGCCGGGAGCAGGGAGGAGGGCATCCCCCGCCCCAGGTGCCAGCTGGAGCTGGGAGTTTTCATTATCATCAGGAAGAAAACTCCAGTTCCTGAGTATCTTATCCTCCAGGACTGTGTCAAATGGTGAGGAAGACAAGAAAAAAGGTTTTATTTCAGACCGTGAAGGTGGATAACAAAAGGGAGAAGGTTGGGATGGGGCTTTTAATTACCTAGGAGGAAGCAAGCCTGCATAAAATATGTTTATAAAATGGCACTCAAGAAAATTAATCACCATTACCTAAGATGTAGTTGTGCATAACACCCTTCTGACACCCTCTTGCACGGCCATAAATCGGTGCATTTCAGAAGTGGGGGTGGCTGACTGTGAACCTGGCCGTTCTGCTCTGCACGGCAGCATCCGTCGGGGTTCACCACGCTCTGGGGGGTCCGTTTCAGGAATTACAGCAGGTGAAGTTTTCAGGGTGTTCCGCAGTGAATATACTTATTATTTGGTTTGGTCCAAGGCATCACACCAAAGCTATTGTGAACTCTGTAGGACTTTTTTTCTCTCTTTTTTACCTACCTATCTAGGCTGCACTTTTTATAACTGTATTTAAATTGCCTTAATCCTTCTTTAAATCTATTTTCACTGAAATTCATTATAATCCTGAAAGGACTTATATATGATTCGATAAAAATTTGTTCTTAAAATGTTGTGGATTTTTTTGTTGTTGCTAGGCCCTTCTTTTTATCTCTCTTCCTCCCCAGACGGAGTGTTTAGCAAAAGTGTTTAACGCTACAGTTGTTCTTAAAAAGTAGCCAATGGCATTAGAGTTGGGATTAGATATGATCCTTTTTACTGGATGTATAAATCAAAATAAATAAATTAAGAAGCCCCGGGAAACCATCCAAAGGAGCATTTCAAATCCTGAAAAGAACATATTATGCGGCCTCTTTTGAAACTAGGTCTGTAAACCCATAGGTTGGCAAATTATTTTTTTAAAAGACTGAATCAGCGCTGGTGGGACCCAGCTCAACACGTGGGCTCCCAGGAGCACTGCCTGCAGTGCCGGGCTGCTGTGCCCAAGTGGAAAACACAGCAAAACAAAAAGTCAAATCAGTCTCCAGTCGGTTTACAGGATGGTTTCCAAAGGTCCTGCCACCACCCTGTGCTATCTCCTGCCACCATAGGGGACAGCAGGCCCTGCCATCTGAAGAATGGGTGTCCCATGTCCCCGGAGGGTGCCAGACTTTTATGTCCTTGGCACTCCTGGGATTTTCCCATTGCACACTGTAATGGGAACAGCCCCAGAACTGGAGGATTGGCACAGCTATACCAGTCCAATACCTCCAGAGAGCCTTTCCAAGGTGACCTGAGGCTGAAGGGTGCCCAGCTTATTCTGACTCAAGTATAAATTTTGATTTTATACTATTTTAAGACTAGAAGCCTGGGTTGATTTGGGGGAGGAGGGGAGGGAAAGGCTGTCTAGGGCACTTTCTCTCTACAGAAAGAAGTATTATGGGCATGAAAGAACCTCATTTTTTCCTGTATTTGTCATGCAATGCCTCCCTATACCAATTAATCTAGTGGATCTGCCCAAATGCTGTCTATGCAGCAAAAAATATAATAAAAGGAAGAGCAGTAAGTTAGGTAGAGAGGGGTGGGAGACTACATCTGGATGACACAGCAGGTTATTTCGTAAGATCTCTGAATGCATTTGCACTTGTTTCTGACTCACCTGGGGCAGGATTCATCACCCGTCACTGCAGGTTATCTGCAGTGTAGCCATTGATGCCGGAGCGTGTCGTGCAGGCTGTCTCCAGAGTCAGCAGGGGAATAGGCACTTTTATAACATGATTCACCCCGTGCTAATGCTGATATTTAACCTAGTCAAGATGAGTCGGGCCCTACAAGTGCCTATTTCCCTCCATTGACTAAAAGGGAGCCTAGAGCAACCAGCTCTGACACAGATGGCTGTGCTATTGGCATCTGCAGTGAGGTGAGATCCTGCAACTGAGTCATTTAATCTGCCTTAGAATGTGATCGTGGGATTTATTGTCTCAGATTTTCCTATTCATACAGAGGAAAATTAAGAGAGGAAAGAAACAAGAAGGAACTGTTTCCTTGCTGGTGTGACTTGGTACCCCGGAGATGAGTCACTTCAATCTTTCTCCGATAGCCGGGAGACAGGTGGATGGATAACTCGCATCACTGTCAACACACAGACACATCCATTAGCTGCGGTGACAAAGACATGAAACCTCTGTGTCTGCTGTAGGTGTATAATTATAGCAACAGAAAAATCTGAGTCATGGGTGTAATTCAGCCTCCCTTCAGGTATGTGACACGTAAGGTGTTAATCAGTTGAAGGACTGGAAAATACTGAAGTGATCACTGTTCAGTATTGGTGAATCAGACAACGAAGTTTTTTGGATGTGGCATATAGAGAATATGTGGTTTGAAAAGTGTCTGGGGCAGCATATTAGTGCTTGATCTTTCACAGTGTTTTTTACAGAAAGGTAAGTGTGTGTCTTATTACACCCCTACTACTTTTAAGTGGATTCTTCCAGACAGTACCTGGAGTTGCAGATTTTCTTCTTCTAAACAGATATCAAAATATCTCAGGGTATGGAAGCACACGTTTATGATACCTGCACAACCTTTCCCAAGGTACAGTGTAATTACTTAGTGTACAAGTGGAGTGCCGTTGTAATAGAGGAACTCTAATGTCTGCATAAATCCAGTTCTGAATTAAACTGCTACTTAAAGATGCTTTAAGGAGGGTATTTAATTTTCTTTCTTATTCTAATGTAATTAGTGGAAAGATGCAGGGTTGTTTAGATACCATATTTAAACATTTCTGTCTCCTCATACATTGTTGCGATTTGGGTAAAACCCTTTTGATGCTTGGAGTAATGATGTCTGACATTTACTCAGTCAAGAAGAAGGAGCAATTAAATGACCCTTTATTTGGGAAAGTCTCATCAGAAAAGGCTACCGCTGAGACACGGACCTGGTGTCAGTGCCAGGCAGGAGTTGCGCCATCAAGCCACCGCATTTCCTAAGAACAGGGCTGCAATGAGGACCTTCCCAGCACTAGGGTTGGCGACATCACCCACGTCCTTGGGAAATGCTGGAAAACACCAGAAAACAGGAGCAAGAGAAGCCACAGACACAGGCAGGGCTGGAACAAGGCATAGAAAGAAATTATGTTGTTTCAATGTGACTTACTCTTGGCCAACCCCTGTAGGTGCTGCTTCACACCTGCGTTTCTTCTCCCCAGCATAGTCCAATGGGCAGCTTTTTAATCAGCCTTTTAGTGACTTTGATCTGACCCATACCAGCTTTTCCTTTCCTTTTGTCCTGGTTTCGGCTGGGATAGGGTTAAATTTCTTGCTAGTGCTGTGTTTTGGATTTAGTATGAGGAGAATGTTGATAACACACTGATGTTTTCAGTTGTTGCTAAGTACCCTCCTAGTCCAAGGACAGCTCCCATGCCTACTGACTGAGCTAAGTACACAAGATGGGAGGGAACATAATCAGGACAGCCAGCTCAGCTGGCTAATGGGGGATTCCATACCATGTGACGTCATGCTCAGTATATGAATGGTAGGCGTGATCCAGGAAGTACCGATCGCTACCTGGTTATCGGTCAGCACGGGTGGTGAGCAATTGCATTGTGCATCACTTATTTTGTATATTTTATCATTATCATTATTATTCTCCCTTTTCTGTTTTATTAAACTGTCTTTATCTCAACTCACGAGTTTTTCTCACTCTTACCCTTCCGATTCTCTCCCCGTCCCACTGGGGGGGGGGAGTGAGTGAGCGGCTGCGTGGTTGGTTAAACCACGACACCTTTCTTTTAACGTTTGCCTCTTTTCCAGTCTTCTGCAGCTTCACAAATCCTCCAAGATACCATCAGCTCCTTGCTGGAGCCCCAGGAGGGCTGAGACAATCTGGGTGATGGATACAGGGAACCATGCAGGTCTGTGGGAACACAATGCAGAGATGGTCCAAAGTCTTTTTACAGACTTAGCTCAGATCCAGTTGGACTTATTTTGGACTCATGTTAGATGGGGCTTTTTAGATGGGCGTAACAAGTAGGCTTGAAATGACCCATACCACTTTCCTCACACTGTGCCTAAGCTGATGATTCTGCTGGAGCTCAGCAGGCAATATGATACAGGTGCAGGTGTACAGAGTCAGCTCACGTCCAGCCGGGCTTTCTGAGAGAAGGCCTTAGCTTTGTCCTGAATGGAAGTTGTTGGACTATTTCCAGACCCAACTTGACCCTGGAATCTGCAACGCTTTATTCATGTGGTGCTCATGCTAATGCGCCATGTCAGACCCTAGCTATCTCTGCATCTGTGGCACAGATAATCTCCAAACTGGATAATTCAACCACAGATGCCTGAGAGCTGGTTTTAGCTGCAAACACCTCTGTGATTGCTTCAGCCGTATCCCTAAGTACTCCAGGGTGATTTTCATTAGACCCAACCAAGCTGAAAACATCTAATTGAAGGATTACTCCCTAATCTGTTCCTTCTCTTCTAGTCTGAGTTCTTCCCCTTTCAACACTGCTGTTAATTGCATTAAACATCTGATAGCAGTTAATCTTTTTAGTGAAGGTGGACGCAGAAAAAAAATTATTAAGAAACTTGAGTGATCACAGAAGTCCTGCTGGAATGGGGACTCACTCTCAACGCGGTGCTTGCATTGGCCAGATCTACCAGTCTTTGTACAGGCAAGAGGAAGCAATATTTGCCATGAAAATGCATCCTGCCTTCTGAGTGATTCCTTCTTGAAAAGAGGAAGCCTAAGCACCAGTTTGCCAAAGCTGTAGAGGAGCATGGGACCGTCTGCACAACCTATCAGTGAAGTCTGAGAAGGAAGGAGGGTGCAAAGAAAACAAGCAATGGACAGCCATGAAATCCTGAGCTCACTATCTCCTCAGATTGTGCTTTCACCCATAGATGGAGCAGAATGCAAAAAGCAGCAGGCATTAGAAAGAGAAAGCAGCTATAAACTCAATGCAAACTCAATATTTGGTACCTTCCCTGCCTCCCACTCTCTGTCTCCTGTGTCCCGTCTGCTGGTCTTCAGCCCATTCCGTTATGACAGCACAACCATTTGTAGGACTGTATTTTGAACTGGATTAGGGACCTGATCCGATTAAAAAAAAAAAAATCCTGCCAAGAAGTGTCAGTTCTGTGATAGGAATGAGCGATTGTGAGAATAATTGAAACCAGCATTGCCACTGAACACGTTGCGCTAGGAAACCACAGCCCCAGCTCTACAGCCAGCCTGGCCGGGCTGCTCTGCATTGTTCTGATTTACAAATGAATCTGCCGTTAGAAGCTGGGAGTCCTCTTTCCTGGGATTTTTTAAATTTGTTTTGTTTTAAATAACTGAGTACTGATGTTTTCCAGTCACAACAAATATTGTGGCTGTCTTATTCAGTGCCCATGTTTGTCATCTTTTGTCATGAAAATTAAATTCAAAGATGGAAAACGGTCTTAGAAATGGCTGAGAGGTGAAAGTATGTATCAGCAGTTGCAGAGTGCAAAACATCAAGGAACATTCCAATTACAGCAAAACAAAGCCTTACAAACCCACCAAAGTCATAGGAAAAGCTATACTTAAAAAAAAAATCAAAAAATAAATAGGTTCTCTTTGGCAAAACTATGCACGGCTGCGTTCCAGAGGAGGTGTGTGCCCACCCACGGCATGAGGGCTGAGCCTCTTGCCAGCAAGGCTTTCAGGCAAAGTCCATGTCTTATGTGTTCTCATGCTCCCAGCTAGGAGTGTAAAAGGGTGGAGCTGCCCTCATTTTTGCTGAGATTTTTTTCTTTTTGTCTATAGCAGAGGTTCAAATTTTCAGGTGACATCAATACCACTACATTATAATACCAGCACCAGGAACATCCCTCAGCACTCCCCATCCTCTGCACCACGAAATTTTTAGCACGAGTCTTGGCACCTTTTGACCTGTGCCAAGTAGTTCTCTCCCGCACAGTTTCTGGGTAGGGTTCAGGAGCACCATGGGCCAGGGACTGTTCCCAGCACCAGTTTCCATGTGGTCACCCTGTTTTGGAGAGTAAGACAGTTTAATGCTACGGATGCAGGCTGCTCCTTGCCAACTGGCCTCAGTGCCAAGGAATGGCCCCAGGCACATTTAATTTGCTGGTATAGACACAGCTTCGGTTTCTTTGTGCTGTGGTTCCTCTTTCACTCGTGTTTTAAAACCTTTTTGTAATAGTTTGCTTATGAGCTGATAGGTATTTTTGACAGCAATTTATGGACTTAGCAGAATCCATTGTTTTATTTTCCTAGAATGAGTTCACTGTAAATATTCAGGTGTCCTGAGGCTTTACAGCAACCTCCTGCAGAGTGGGATAACTGCTAGCAACGGGCACCCAAGCTCCGTGTTTAGGTTAGGCAAGAGGCAAATCCTCCATTTGCAAATGCTTCTTCTTATCTTGCACTAAAACTCCAGAGATTTACTTGAGCTGGCACTTTGTGGAAGAAACCAAGCATTTCTTGGCAACTTGAAGCACAGTGGCAAGCCATGATCTTAATTTGCTAATATTGTCCTGGTTTAGGGAGTTGCGCTAATGAAACTGTCGTCTGAAGAGCAGAAGCAGGAGTCAGCCCCTAATGTCCTATAATTTCTGTGCTTATGGGCACTGCCTGCATTTTGTCCTCAATTCCCCAACAGGACTGCTGTACAGCGCAGTCAGACCAGCTGTATGTTGGAGAGCCAGGCAAATACTAATGCCCAATTTAACATGCAGCTCATGTGCCTTTAAATAGCAGCGAGAGCCGAGCCAAGCCATCCACTGCAGCAATTTCTGGACATATGTGCAGAGCCCCCCTCCTCCCTTGAGCCCTCCCAGCCCGGAGCTGCGAGCGCACACGAGCTGTGCGGAGGGGCCGGGGATTGGTGCGGCTGCCTGTCATTTCACAGTCACCCCACTGACGTCTCCTCCACACTGTTGACTTGATCCCGTTTGTAGCGAATATAATTATAACATGGAGAATCAACAACTGTTAACGATTTAGGTTAAATGTAATTTAATGCCCCGAGATTACCACACTTAGATGAGATTTCGCTTCACGTGAACCATGCAGAGAATGTGAAGAGCCTGCATACTTCTGCTAAAGTAATTCTGGACAAAGGAAAGATTGACACTGGCTTCCTCAGACTCTATTAAATGCTTCAACGACTTTGGCATGAGTTTCTAATCTGTCATTGCTCTTGGTATTCCATATGCGAGAACGCGATCTGTCTGAGAGCAGAGGTTCAAAATACATTCTTCTTTGGGGGGGGGGGGGTGTCCATATATCTTAAAGAAGGAGAGCTCAAAATCCCTGATCATCTTTAAGGGTTTGCTTGGTCCCTTGAAGAAACTATGCCTAATATTTCACTCACAGTGCCATTATATCCATAAACCATGGAAGATAGCATGAAATGTTGCTGTTATAAGGTCTAAGAAGTAGTCACACAAGCCTAGAAACTCAAAGAGTCTATTGCAGAGTGCTCTTGTGCTACTGGGACGGCTGCCAAGCAAGGCATGCAGATTGCTGTTGCTGAGCTTTTGAATGATGAGAAAATGAACGGGACTGCTCAACACAGCAGACACTCCCCCAGAGCACCCAGAGCAGTCCGTCAGCATGGCTGCTACCTTCGGTAGCCAGTTTCTAGGCGGACTGTGCTAGATCCTGGTCCCAGAAGTCGGGACCAGATCCCGAACACACATTTTCATAGAGGCTTCCAGCTCTGTACATAACTCCAAGAGAAGGTGTCCTAACAAGGGATTATAGCTTTAGAGCTCATTTGCCTTGTGCCCAGATGCAGAATAGCCATTGCTTTTCCAGCCTTCCACACTTCCACTGCCTGACTAGGAATGCAAATATTTGTAAACGAAATTGCCAGCTATTCTCTAATTCCTAAGGAACTCAGCAAAAAATAGCCTCAAGTCCAGCAACCTTTTGTGATTTAGTGACAATGAGCCCTTTGTTTATCTTTAGTACTGAAAGCAAAGGGATATCTGACATACTGATGTATTTTGACGAAGTTATTTATGAGCTTGACTTCGATAGGCTCTATTAACCCATACTTCTGTGCTCCTGAGCAGCTGCTTCGATGACAGCATTTGGATTTACTGGCACCAGCTTGTTGGCCTGTTGGGTCATGGCACATAAAAAATGGAGGAGCTTCCACATTCTGTGTCTTAGTGTTGAAAAGGCAACACTTACTATGGTCTTACTGACTTTTGCGGCTATTCAAGGGTTTAGGAGTAGGCACATACTGTTTGTAAAGCACTTTGCTCTTGGGTGGCATGGGGTAACTGTTTTCCAGGAGCCTGTTGCAAGGGCACTGCTCCCCACCGTGTTCTCCAAGAGGCTTTCAAGCCAACTTTGACTTGCACTAGCTGGGATCAGTATGGCAATATTCTTGATGGTGTCTTGACAAAAATCTCAGTCCTTGCATAGAGGTTTTCTGCAAAGGGCAGGTGCTAGCTTAAGAACCAGCATCTGCGGCTGACAAACGACGACAAAAACGGTTCTGGCTATAAGTAAAAAAGTCATGAACTAATCACACAAAGAAGAAAGCCATCATTATCCTGTGACATGAGGCAAAGATCAGTTATGTAGAGCGCTTTCTAGCCTACCCAAACTTTTCCAGAAGTTTGGCCTTGTTAGTCTTCCAAAAGTGTCCACAGAAACAGTTGTTCTCCAGCATTATCAGTAGTTTCATAGCCCATATAGTTTAATACCTATTAAAACTGCTCAGATAGGTTGTAGTGTTTTAATGGTAGTAAAACTGAAGGTGACCATTCCACACTTGGTGATTTACAAATGTTCATCACAGTAATATCACTTATTTTATTCACAAAGGTATAAAATTGCATAAACTATGTTGCTTGAGCAGAGTCCCCAAGTCCATATTTTCCATGTAAAACAGATCAGTACTTCTGATGGTAGTTCGCAGAAGCAAGAAAAAAATTAATGGTCTCCAATCAAGAGTCTTCCATGTGGCTCTTTGCACAAGAATAGCAGTATTTTATACATTTCAAGTATTTCACGTTTAGAGCAAGATTAATCTCTTTGCTCTTAACTGCAGGATTTGTAGGGTAGTGATGGATTTAATGATATGGCCACATAGGCTATTGAAATGATTGCTTTTCTGATTAGAAGTGGTCACCCAAAGTCAATGGCTCAGTCACGTAATAGGAAGCATCACGGGATGGTTGCCAACTTCTTCCCCTTCAAATGAGTTTTCCATCTGGAAGGGCTTGAAATCCCTTTCCAATCACATAGACTAGACCTGGAGACCCATCAGAAGCACATTCATTGATATGGCTGAGAATGTGTCGGAACTTCCCAGAGGAAGGAAAAAGCAGTGAAACACTGCAAGCACAAAAAAAACCAAAGGAAAAGACAGGTTATGTCAATGTGGATCATGGACTACTTCTATTGTGCACTAAACAGACCCCCAACTGAAACAAGACTGAAGCTCATAATGTAAGTAAGATAAAAGAGCTGGATATTCACACGGATTACCTAAGGTGAACTGAAAGCTTCCAATAGCAAACCACAGAGCTATAAAGACTGTCAGCAAGGAAAAAAAGTGCACATCCACTCAAAGCAAGTGATATGAAGACTGAAACTACAGCAGAGAACAGGGTCTAAAATTCACCTCAATGGAAAGGAAGAAGTGCACCGTGACAGAATTGCCTAAGAAAAAATTAAGTGGTTGAAACAACTGGAGGTAAATAATGCTCCTGTCCAAAAAGGGGCTTTGTACAATTATTCTGAAAAGAAGCCACAGTGCCGCTAAGTAGAGCTAGCTGGTTTCCTTCCTAGTTCTGCATTCATTGACCGTACCTTCACACTACATAATACTAATGAACAAAGAAATTAATGGCAAATAGTACTCTTACACTTCAGTGATTACAGGAAAGCATTTGACAATCATGCTGCTATAGCAAGACACTGAAAATTTACAGATTTCATTGTAAAATCATTTATATTTTTCAAAATCTTTCTCAGTACACCGGTAATTAAATGATTGCTTTGATGTCACTGCCGGCACAGGCGAAGGTACATCATCTCCCTGCAATGTCTCGTACTGCCGTGTAACAAATATCTGACATGGAGACTGAAGTCCCAAGGGTCTTTGGCAGTCTTGGCTTGCTGGGGATATCTATTCAACAAAAGACAAACAGCTTAGTCAGAACAGCAAAACAATAAGGTCTTATAATCAACAGGTCAAAAAACAAAGGCTATGAAAATAAATATGACCTTGCGTGGCACTACTGTTCTAGAAGGAGTGACTGCAAGCATTGTTGTCACATTTATTTACCCAGGCAGTATATCTCACAGCCCCTGTGACTCTATCTGTGATGCAGGGCTCAGAGAGGCAAGGGAAGGACTGCTGGTGTGTCTAACAGTGTCTAACACAAATAATAGCTTCACTGTGGATCAGGGAGAAGCAATAGGCTTATCAAGCACTGTTTAAACAACTTTCATTTGGAGGGCTGTATCAGATATTCATAATAAAATTATGAGATAAAGAACAATGACAACTGAGGTGTATACAATTACCAATAGCTGACCAAAAGCAGAGATAAGAAGGTAGAATATGTTGGCCATACCCTGACAATACTGAACAACAGACTTGGGGACCCAAGGCCAGAGGAGAAGATGTTGACTTGAGGAATGACTTTGCAGGACGTGAAGGACTGAAGAAGTGACCTCACAGATTAGCAGATGGATCAAATTAAAAGTATTGCCCTACAATAGGATTAGTTAGGGGCAAATGACCTCTGCCTTATGTCCCAGCAGATGTGAGGGGTGGATTGCTTTAGAGCGCCCTTGTATGCTAAAGTTTTCTTTGTATAGAAACCAGGCACATGGTCTTCCCGCATTGTTAAGACAATGGCTATATTCATGCTGTCTACTGTAGGCAGCCTGGAGTTTGCTCTCATGACAAGTTTTCCCTACTTTACACATTACAAGCATGTAAACCTGCCAATGGTTGCTTTGGACATCTCACTTCCAGCATAACCCTGTGCTTACTAGAAAAGGTTTTCAGGTACAATCCATTCAACCAGTTTTTTGCTTTCCATTGAATGTGCCAAGAAATTCACCACACATCACCAACTGCACTAGCGCCTTTTGTGATCTACCCTCACGGAAACAGGATTTAAAATACTTGTTTATTGCAACTTATGCAATAACTGATTTGGACTGCATTTAAAACAAGGGGGAGAGTTAGGTATGGTTACCCTAACCATCTAAGCCAAACAATCTTTTTAGATGGGTTTTAGCAATGTAAAAATTTTGTTCCTCAAACATATCAAGGAACTGAGGTCTCTTAGTACTGTAACCCAGTAGACTCCATTTCCAACAAACAAGAGAACTTTTCCTTAACTCCATAAATATTTGCATTGAACTATGTTAAAAGAGTGTTCATCATACAGGGATACAGTCATAGAGTAGTAATAATTACACCAAGAAGTTTTGCAAGTTCCAACATGGCTGTTTACATGTCTATTTTCAAAAACAAATACCTGCTAAAGGTGTGTGCCTGCTGAGGCATTTGTCCCTTCACCTCCTAAGGCATATTAATATATGGTTTTCTATAGCTACATTGAAGATCATAGGCAATTATTGGAGAACACATCACTCAAATCTCTTTCACAACTAAATGAAGGTACTCAATAAATACATATGTAAAGATAAGAAAAAAGGAAGGAAAAAGGAACAGATGGTGGCAGGAAGATAGAAGAGAGGAATTTTCTCTTGTTTTATCTTGATTCCAAAAGTATACCCTTCACTGAAGGTTTTTAACAACAGCGTAGAAAACAGTGTACCTCAGGCAAAGAACAGAGACAACCTAATTGCCTTAGTACAGAGGTTTGGACTAGCCAGTTTTTTTAAATGCCTCCCATAAAACTCAGAATGTTTTCTCTTTTTGACCACTTTGGACCCTGAGGAGTTAGTCCCTAACAGGAGACAGAGTGAGAGCAGGCTGCAGCCACCTCACCCCAGGTTTTGCTATCGGTGGCTCACCACACAGGCAGTCCTGCGGAGGTTCAGGGCAATCCTTTTTAGAGGACAGAGGGCTTGTTTCCAGCCAGATGAGTTCCCAGAGCCACTTTATTGCCTGGCCACACAAGTGTGTGTGCTGGCAGAAGGGAAGGACCAGAGGAGGAGAGGTAGCATGTGTCCTGGAGCCAGGGAGAGCGGGACTTGATCTGCAGCAGGATTTGAGCTGGCTTAACGTGACCATGGAACAAGAGTGTAAGTTGGTATTAAGGCCTTGGAGTCATTGTAATTAAAGGTTTCTGTTTTCATTACAGATCTGGTCACTGAACTTCAGCTCACAGAAGCCATTATTTAGATGTCCAGTTCCACTCAGCTTCAGAGTTAAATCATGGGTCTGGACTGAGGGTCAACGTGCCAAATTTTGTCAGCCTGAGTTCAGTATGTACTTGCACTTCACCTTTCAGATACCTATTTCTTTCACTGACATGATAGCTAGTCCATGCAACACTGTGGCGTCCCCAAGAGGAAACATGGACATTCACATCCCCCCTTCAGCTTCTTGGGTCTCTTCTCTGCACTTTGAGCCATGAAAGCGGCCAAACTTCATCACAGCAGGACTTGCCCAGAAGGGAGATGCTGGGCAGGAGGCTCTGATGCATGTGGCCCTTTGGGATACTATCTCCCTTTCCTCCTCATCGTGTACCTGGGAACCCGCTGGCATGGGCTGGCTCGTAATAGAGTAGTTATTCTGTTTCTTCAACACCAACTGGTGCCTTTTTTGGACTCGGGCAGGAATTCAGCAATAGCTTTGTACACTTGTTTTTGGACTGTAGCCCCATCCTCATCGCTTTTAGAGACTTCTGCATTGCCATTTACATGTATAATGCACAGTTAATTACAGTTTAAATTAAGCACACAAAAATCAAGATCCGATGATCTGTTTTATCAAATCAGGCTGTGTAAGATTAACAGCTATTATAAAATAAATGGAATATATAGATAACTCTTACCATTTCAGTAGCTCATTCACAGAGCCATTAATTCTCTGTGATGCAGTGAACATACAAATGGAGACCAAGTTGCTCATACTAAAAATCCAGTCCCATCCTTTGTCTTCTTTTCCATCAGGCTGCTGTCCAAGCACACCAGAAGCTGAAATTTCCTATGGTTTAATGACAATCTGGTATTTTATACCTTAAACTTTATGTCTTTTCTCTTGCTTACCTAAGTACAAGCTTTTAGTAACAGTCTTTGCTAGGAAAAATGAGAACGCACAAAAATTTGAATTTTATTAACAATGCATATCTTGCTATAGTGTCTGGGTCTGTCTTTTCTAGCCCTGAAGCAAAACAACAGCAAAATTAGTAGAGGATGTTGCAATATCCCATCCTGAGTAGGACTTCAGAAGAACTTTGTGGTCAGTCCTTTTCCATGACTACTCCTCAGGCTGCTGCTCAGAGCACTCTCTGGGGAAGCAAGGTTCAGGTCCCTCATGGCGAAATGGGGATTATGTGTGAGTCTTCTACTGCTCGGATATCACTGACCATAGAGTGCTGCATAAATTGTGGACATCTTCTCTTTGATAGGCTTCAGGATCCAGCGTCTAGCCAAAACTACTTGGCGCATTTTTCTCAGATATACAAATAGTTTGGGAAAAACTAAAACAACATTTGGGGACAAATTTGCTATTTGCAGTAAAAATAAAAAATAACAATTTACCCAGCTGCAGCTGTAAATGTCGTATGTTTTGCATGTCATGCTTAGTGATGCATCTGTGGGGAAGTGAGGATCTATTCTAGGAACAAAGTAAATTATTCAGTAGCATTTCTTAAAGTGATCAAAAAGAAAGGTGTAAGCTACTTTATTTTTTTAATACAAAAGAGCTGTTCTTTGAGGTACTGATCAAAATAAATAGAAAATCAAATTAATTAAGGATCAGCTTCAATAGTATGCACAGGCTTCTGCTGAGACAGAAATGGATTATTTTCCCAAACAGCAGCAGTGCCCTCCAAGATAAACTATTTGATTAAAAACAATCTCCATGTTGCTTGATTCAGTATTCAGTATTTTTAACTTCAGACTAAGAAGTGAACATTATCTGAGAAGATAAAAACCAAGCTGTATTTGAATGGTTCTTTTATTTAAATGAAATAAGCATAGCTATAACAGTGAAGATAGAAGAAACGAAGAAAATAAAGACAAAAGCAGGAGGTAAGGAAAGGCTCTTACTAGCATGAATATTGTTTATTTGCTTTGCGTCCATGCCTAACAGCACAACTCATGAAGCAATACTCCATTATATGAGGCACCGTGCAATCACAAAAGGAAAGGACAGGGTGTGCTCCAACTAGTTCACCATTTAAATATAGCACCACAGACAACGGGCAAGTATTGACTAATGGAGGAGTACAAGGACAAGCAGTCCTGTACACCTAATGCCTGATGTGGCTGTTACGAAAGGATGGCTTCCAGAGGGACTTACAGAGGTGGCTTTGGGGAGCTCCCCTCGGCAGTGCCGGCCATGGGCTGATACTCAAAAGTGTTTGCTGGAAGATGTGACAGCAGGATGGTGGATGGTGGATGGTGGATGGTGGATGGTGGACATCTTCTGGGCCAGACAGGAGATGCTAAGAAGCACTGGTCTTGAGGAAGGGCTTGTGAGTGAAGACAAGGTTTATGAAACAGAAAAGAAGGGGGCAATGGAGAGGTGCTAGAAACACGTCTCAGAGAGCTGGAAAATTATTTCTTTGCTCCTGGGTGATGATCGGAGGGCTCTCCCAGTTCAGACAGGACATGCAGCCCTTTCCTCAGATGAACAAACCCCCACTGTCTTCGGGGGATCAAACAACAAGCCTGACACGAAGTTGAGAGCTGAGTCGATTGAATCCCATAGGTATCTAATAGAATCCCATAGGTATCTAATAGAATCCCATAGGTATCTAATAGAAAATTGAAATTGTCCAGCCCCCTGAGCCAGGTAGGAAAGAGCACTCCAACCAACCCAGATCACCTGGAGGTAGAAGTTACAGCTTCATCCAAGGAGAGGAGATAAGGATTTATAGGAAGCAGAGATGAGTCAAAGCACCACTCCCCAGCACAGCTTAGGTAGGCTTTTATTTTCTGTCACTTCCACCTCAGCAAAAAGGCAGGATTTGCGCACAGTTTCACCAAGTTTTCCTTTTCCTCAGATAAACCAAATTTTTTAACAGGACAAAACCTGCAAAAATTAAACATCAATCCAATTAAGGACAACTAAAACAGAGTTCTCAAAACGAGAATATTACATATTACAGCCCCGTGTAGCGCTGAAGAAACTCAGTTGCTGCCAACATTTTCCCACCATCCTGGGACAATATTACTTTCTGCAATTACCACTCTCCTTAACAATTTGCTGTCCCCTTCCTTTAGCTAAGCGGGTTCCTTGGTTCCCGCTCACAACAGTTCCTTCGGCAGCACCCGAGTGCCTCCTGCCTCCCGACCAGCTGGCTGAGGCCCCCAGCCAGAAGCCAAGTCTCCCTCGAGTCCTGCTGTTGGCAACGTGAGCAGGCAACTCGGGTGTTAGTCATGATGAATCACCCACCAGAAATGCTTCTCTCTCTCTCGGTTGACTCCGCATGGAGCCAAGTAGGCTTGCCACTTAAGTTTCTTGTTTAAATGTCTAACACAGGATGGAAATAGGCATTTGTAAGACTCTTAGCTTGTAACAGCTTTTTTCTTACCCTTCCCTTTGTTTCTGAGCTTGTAGACCACACTTTTGGTTAAATCCTTAATGCAGAGATTTTGGCCCATGGGTGTGAGAGAAAGCTGCATGTCACTGGGACAGCACAACACATCACCCTTCTGAGAATGTAAAGAAGAAGGAACAAAAAGCAATGATGATTCACCTTTGCATGCTTAAACATCTGAGGGTAAAAACACCTACTTTGAATGTGTAACTGAAGAAAATCGCTGTTTACAAGGTGGTGTTGTGAGAAAAACTAATGATATGAAAGAGGTTGCTTTCAGGGAGAAGAGAAGGACAACAAAGACACTGAGATAAGGCCATCAGAGAGCAGGAGAGGGAAGAGAGGGACAACACCAGCAGAAGAAATGCTGGAGAAAAGGTGAATAGGCTAACAAATCAGGTAGAGCATGTAATGACATTGATATGGCACAGAATTACAAAATAATCACAGGATCGCGGAATCATATATGACAGGAGTGACAGGAAGTAGAGAGGCCATCTTGTCCCATCTCATAACCCCAGCACAGGACTGATTATATCTAAATTAGTCCTTACTGGTATTTTACAATCTGTTTCTAAAATACTGCAGGTCTCCTAGGCCATCTGTTCCAGAGCTTACTTATCCTTGAGTTTGTCCTAATGTCTTTCTGCATGACTTGCTGCCCTACGCTTGGTACACACGGTTAGTTTGGCCCCCTTCTCTGGATAGCAATCTTTTGTCATAACCCAAAGAGCATTAGCATAATTCCCCCCCCCCCCTTCAGCCCTATCTTCTCTAGACGAACCAAACCAAATTATTTCTCTTCTTCCCAGGCCAGTTTTTTTCCTCCAGGCAAAACACTCCTCCCTGCCTTCCTCAGGGCACTGTCCAGTTGAAGTTGTGAAGTGTGGTACTCAAAAATGCACAAAATTTCAGAAGCCTTGAAGGGATGAATAAAGTGGAAAAAGAAATACCGACTGGATCTTACTTACGACTCCTCTTCCTGTATCTGAGTGTGGCATCTGCCTTCTTTCACAGCAGCACCAAGCCTATGACTCATATTCATCTTCAGTCACCAGCTCCATCTCTGCAGAGCTGCTGCTTAGGCAGTTACCCAATTTGTATTTGTCTAGTTGCCTATTACTACCCGTATATCACACTTTGCCCTTATCCTTAAGGGGTTATTGGCTATTTATTTTAGGTTATTGCTGTAACTGGTCAGGAACTTTTCAGTTTTATCCTGCCTTTCAAAGGGTTTGCATTTCTCTCCTCCCCCAGCTTTGATCATCCACAACACCAGTGAGGTGTCAGGGCCATTAATGGATACATGGGCTTCTGCTTGGCCTGGGCCTGGTCCATAGGGAATCTATTCAATAAGGCCTTAAAGTCTGATCACGGACCCCTAATAACTAGTCTTTGAGCACAGTTTTCCAGCAGATTTGCTACTTATTTAGTCCATATTTTCTTAGCTTGCTCATGAGAGAGTTTTGTGGAGCGATACAAAAGCCTTGCTGAAGTCACTGGTAGTGACTTATGCTGTACATATGCATATCCAGTCTCTGGATGGATGTGCCTTGTAAGCACTTGAGACTGGGAACTTTATCAGTATTAGCAGTATCTACTGGGGTACTCCAAGACAAGCCAAGATAAAGGTTAGCATGCATTCATAAGCCCACAGGCTGTTTCAGTCTGAGTTCATGGAGACACTTACTAGACTGCTGTGAAAAGGAAAAGGAGAAAAGAATGTGAATTTATGCATGGATCAACATGTCCTGAAGATCACCCATGTGTCAACTCTTTCCTTGGTGACCACAGACAGTGCCCTAGGTATTCACACGCATGGTGGTTTTTTACAGGTTGCTTGAAGTGAACAGGGATCTCGGCACACCCCTGCCCAAGGAACAGTAATTTTTCAATGCTCTGAAAGGATGCAGGGCTCTCTGAAGGCCTGAAAGGAGCTCCAAGTTGCCAGATTTGGCTTTAGCCAAACTAATGGGCAACCTTGTGTCCTTCAGTCCAGGCAGTTTACCTCAGATGAGCAGAATCAATTCCTACCAAGGTGAACCAGACCTATTCAAACTACCAGGCAAAACTTGTCTCCTGATCTAGGTGAATCAAAAAATAGGTCTTCCTGCTATGAAATATAGATTATAGGTTCTCTCCCCAGAGAAGATGGTCCCTCACCAACAGCATCTTTATATCCTGGGATCAGAACTGCATCCATGAGATTGTGGTCTTATGAACACAGGTCTTATGAGCGAGGGCACCCACCCCAACAGAGAAGGAAGAATAAATCATGACAGGGAGAAATGTGAAGAAGATTGGCATGGCATGCCCATCAATTTGCCACTACAGAAAAGCAGACACTGTTATATGGAGGGGATGTATTCCTGAGAAATTGGCATAGTGCAATATTATTTGCAGAGTCGAATAACACATGCCAGCAAGAGACAGGCAGACCCATACTTGAACTGGATCCCAGGTGAGTTGTAGAGTATGTCTGCCCCTGACAGCTCAGGGAAGACAAGTCCTGACCAGAATCACATTCAGATTTGCCCCTGTGAAGTCCAGGGACTAGACTGTCTTTAGCTTTCTGTCTGTTCTCCAAGAGATCTGAGGAGTTGGAGAGCTCCACAGTGACCCTGCAGAGGGGTACTACCATGTTGAACCCAAGAAGATATTTCAGTTGACATTGGCAAGGGACATGGGGAACATGTTCCCCATTAGGATCTATTTTGCCTGCATTCCCCATGTTTTAATATTGCAGGGAGTTACTTGTCCTTAAGCTTTAGCTTGGTTCCTTGAGCCAATGTTTTTGGCCTTGTGAGCACCTCTGAGAGCTGGAATACTGATGATGAGCTTCACTAGCGGCCATTTGGGGCCAGGAAATCTGGAGCGGGGTTGTGCTGTGCCAGAGTATCCAGTTACAATTTGGCCAATGGGCAATTCCTTGTACCATCCTAAAAGGCAGTCTCTTTGCTAATACTGGTAAATAAAACTGGGCCAGGACTTGTTCTTTTGCCTTAAGGACAGATGGTGTGGCACAGTTCACATCCATTGGGCTAAACTCCTTCATTCCCACCCATACTTCCTATAGGGAACAGTTTCAGACTGAGCCTGGGGAATTGTCTGTGCCAACTGACACAGGTCAAACCCACGCCAAGCAGTATGCCAGCAGTTAAACAGCTGGGGTGGTTGTAGGCAAGTGCTCAAGCCTGTACCCAGACCCTGTTTAGTTCACTTGTATAGATGTCTTCTTTAGTGCTGATATGGACTGGGCTAGAAATGCCCAGGGCTCTGTTAAGACACAGAAAATTTTAATGAGGAAAAATTTCTGCAGACTTTCTTCTCCAGAGTTTTCTGCTACATACTGGTTTTGAATCCCAGAGTTAGTGTCTTGATAGTGTTGGAGGTTTACCTATAGCAAATGGGTTGTATGTCTAAACCATGCATCCCAGAGGATGCTCATACAGCCTCCTGCTCTGGGTGTGGTCACCGAGTCTGGACTTCAAAGGGAATTTCAAAAAACAGACTGTGTCCATATGCACCAGGGCTCAGGGAAGACTGGAGGCTCAGCAGCTCCAGGGGTCTGAATATCAAAGATTAAATGAAAATGCCTCTCCTCTTTCAGGGAGGAAGGTGCCAAAGGGGGGAGAATGAATGAAAGAGGTAAAGTCAAGCTAACATCCAAGTTGAAGATCTAAGGGTAGATCAAAGAAAACTGCAGTCATAAAAAGAGCTCCATCTAGATGTACAAGGGGATCTGAGGGTGCATGAGCAATGACCAAACTATACATTATGCATAGTCGTGGCTTGACAGGGTGGAGGCAGGGCATGCGCTTGCTTGATGATGATTAGGCTAGAAAAGACTATGGCCATGAGATGTGGTGCCTGTTCAGTTTGAATGGATATGTGGACAATTGCTACAAGAAATGTGATGTCAACTGCTTTTTTCTTATCAACAAGGTCACTTACTGTTTTTCAGAAATAGATTAAATGCATCTGACACTACATGTTCTTGACAGATATGTGCTGGCTATTGCTCATCTTTTTTTTAATATGTTATTATTTTTCCCAGTATTTTTCTGAGAACTGAAGCTTGGCAGACTGGTCTATAATTCCCTGAGAGCTTCTTTCCCCCCTTTCTGAATATATTTAAATGTGTGTGTCTTTTCCAGTCCTCTGAAACATCAGCATCCTCCTTGAGTGCCCAAAGACAATGACTACTGGGTCTGCAGTTCCTTCTGCTGGCCCCTAACAGTTCTAGGATGAATTGTAAGCCCAGAAGATTTGAAAACACCTCCTTTTCTATGTATTCTGAAACTTATTCTTTGCCCCTTCAGGCTTCAGCGTTTAGCGTAGTCATCCGTGTTAACTGTGGTAGTGTTCAGATCCCAGCTGAAAGCCTCAGTGAAGACAAAAGCAAAAAAATCCCATTAAATATTATTGAATCCTTTGTTCCAATCTGTTGTCAGTAATAAAATTATGTGCATTAACAAAATGAGGAGCAGTTTATAAAGAAAGGTGGGGAAAGATCTGGTGTGGATGGAAGATTTGAAACTTGCATAGAAACTAGCCTCCTCCAGAGTTGATAAAGTTTGTTAAGAAACCCCTAACTGAAATACTAATAATTTCTTTTGTATAGTCATGAGGAATTCTTGAGCTATCAAGAATAAAATCAAAGCAAGTTGAGAGCAATATAAGTTTTCAAAAGACAAAATAAGAGTGGTGCTGTGTTTGACAAATCTAATCACATTCAGGAGAAAAGCAACAGAAAAAATACTAAAGCAAGAGTCTCTCTATGTAGCAGGCAGCCATGAACTTTAAAACAGCACCTCATGCTGTAGGAAATCAATTGCATATTTTATGGTAGTATGAACACAGGGAGTAAAGAGAGCACAGATGTAATTCATCTGGATTCACAAGAGGGCTGGATATCTGTTTGGAAAAAAAAGTGCTGGGCATGAACATGGTTGGAAGGTCAGCTGAAGAACTGTAAGTAATGACATCTTTCAGTTTCAGAGTTTCCCTCTTTCAGCCTCTCTGGTTTCTTCTATCCATCAGCTGCACAGGAGAGAAAACCTTTGGCTTGCTCAACCTTTTATTTTCTCCGCAGCTCCCGCTGAACAACACCCCTTTCCTCTGCCGCCTTGACTCACCTGGCACCTTTCTCCAGCTGCCCCACGATGTTTCTGACCAGCTCTGAGTGCTTCTTCGCCCTGGCCCGTTTCTGAAATCTAATGAGTGATTTTAGGGCTCTGTGGGGAGGCAGTAGGTAACCAAGCCATTTCCCAGCTGGGAGGGCTGCAGTCAATACAGACAGAAACACTGATGTGTTGGGCAGGGCAGGACCAAGGTCCTGACCCCGAAGGGCAGTGCAAACCCTTCCTGAACCTTCAAACTAGCCGTGCAAGCAGCCCGCCTGCCAAGCACAAAGCCAAGCAGAGAGGAGTGGTTGGAAATGCTTGGCACAAGGTGGCCCCCAAACGTCACCTGGCCCGGCGGTGTCTCAGGTCCTCCTGGTCCTCCTCAGGTCCTCCTGGGCTCTTTCTCCCATGTCCCTTCTGATTAAAAAGGAGCCCAGAGAAGGTGGTTCAGCTCCTTTCAGTGGTTGGGAACAAGTGCATTCACCCCGGAAATGTGGTGGCAGTCCCTGAAAGTCAAACCCACATCCATCAGTGAGGTGCCCATTGCTGGACTGGGCTGGAGAGGCAGAAGAGGCCACCTCTGCCCCCATGTAGGTGCAGCACTACCATACAGAGAGGCAGGCTGAGAAATGAGGTTTTGGGGAGGTCAGCAATAGTCGAGTTGGTGGGGACACGGAGGGGGGACACCAGGGCAGGCGCACTCCCACCCTCCTCCCAGCGTGAACAGTTGGAGCTGCTGCCGACACACCGCTGCTGCCTTTTCTCAAAGCTTATTGAAAGGAAGCAAACAGCATGAGAACAGCCGTGGATTTTGCTTTCTTGCCAACATATTCGGTGTCTTTCATTCAGAGTTAAACCTGACATTTCAAATTACCATTCAGTGTGTGAACCCACTCCACATGCAAAGATAAAAATAAAACCTGTGTTGAAACACGGGGCTAACACTGTGCAGCTCCATTTTCCATCCAAATAGAAAGTGTTTTCAGGGTGAGTTGGCCTCCAGAGCAGTGTGGGGTGGCCCCTGTTTGGGAACCCCCACATACTCCACACTGCTCACAGGTCCAGGCACTAGCTCATGTGCAAGGGCAGTAGCATGTCCTTGGAGGACTGCTAAAATGAACACCTCGAAGGTGAAGGCAGGAGCTGGCCTGCAGGCTACCTGTTGGTCCTGATTACATATTCAGAAGTCCTATACATGGTACCTTTCCTTTGTAGATCTGAAAGCTATTTAGAAAAGTAGTCATCTTTACCCTTGTTTCATATATGGAAATGCAGGGGGTACAAGTTTAGGTGATGTGTTCATGTCCACATAGGAATTGCTGGAAAAGCTGAGAAACAGCTCCATGCTCCCTTGCACCCAGTCCCATCTCTAGAAAATGTCCACAGCTGGTGACTGCTTCCAAAGGCAGGACTTGGCTGAGCAGCTCTGCCCTGCCTTGCCTTCAAGTTAGGTTTGGATCAACATGGTTGTGCCAAAAGATATTGCTGTCTTTGAAGACATTCTTTCAAAGGAACATGAAGCAGATCTGTTTTACATAAAAAGGTCTAGCTAAATAAAACCATTCAAGTGTCTATGTCTGCTTATCTCCCTTCAACTGTGATGGAAAGAAGACCTCAACTGGTAACTGTTGAGAGTCCAAGAGAAGCTGAAAGGAGTAGAGGAAAGGTAGAGACCCCAGGATGGGACTTCCTACTACCTGTGCTGACATTACTCATGGTTATATTTGGCTTTGGCCAGTGTAGTACTGCCTCCTCCCTCTGCCAGATCTGTTCAGTCACTGCGAGGATCTGCTCCTTTGCGGTTCAGGTGGAGCAGCCATCCCATGCGCCCCATCTCACCAGCTTCCTCTGGGACTGCTGAGGTTTGGAAGGGAAGCATTTGCAGGGCGTTAAGGGTCGCCCTGCTCTGATTCACAAGTAAATCAGCAGAAGTGATCAAACCCCCACTGGTTTAAGAGAAGAGCAGTTGCTTCATCTTTCCAGCGCTGGTGTGCAGGAAGACACCTGTACTCGGGTTAAACTGAGTGGGGGAGGCAGGCGGGAGGGAAGGAAGGAAGGAAGGAAGGAACAAGAGATAACTCTGTTTGCAGCCACCAGGTGGGCCGACTTTGGCTTACATTCTTTTCAAGTTATTTTTAGTTGTGTACGCGGTCCCAGGCCAGGGGTGTTCATAAAATGGGACTTCAGTAAGTATAAAGAACAAACCCAAACAGTTGCTGCTTTCATAACCCCTAAGCTGTTGAGACTCATCAGAGCCCAGGGCCTTCTGCTGTGTCAGCTCCATCCCAGCCAGTCCCCCACATACTCAGCCCTGCAAACCCACAACTAAGCCAGCTCTGATGCTTCTCTGCGAGTGCTGCAATTTTCCCAGGGACAAGGTGGCCCAGGTTTATAGCTCTGTGTTTATGTTTTTTAACATATGCTTTATATAGTGTTAACAGCCTGGAGTTACCACGCAAATCGATGAGCAAAGGTTGAGCCAAGAGTTTCCCTTGGATCTAGCACCACTTTGGGTTTGATGTCTGGAGTGAGCCTACATTCCCCATTGCTCTTAAAGTTATCAGAAAATCTCTGGGCTTTCTTCTGCTGCAATTCTTTTAAATGTTGGCAGCATTTTGGAGTTTCAGTTGTACAAAAACTGCCCCCCAAGATAAAGCTGTTGGGGGGAGGTCATGCAGCATGCGGAGTAGGTAAAAGAAAGTCTAAAGCAGCGTATCCAAGGGCTAATTAAATGGGACCCTGACCATTAATGAGATTGTTGTCAAAACAGCAGTAAATGTTATTTGTACTTTTATGAAGTAATTCATATCACCTGTTTAAATTCTCTCATTATAAATGATTATTTATCATCTGTTTAGATAGCAATATTTTTTTCTTAAGAAGACAGTCTGCCTTTGAGCAAACAGTTAAAACTGTTTTGTTTGTGTAATTGTAAATCACCCTTCCACCATCCTTCTTTCTCCTGTTACAGAGATCCTAACTCTGTCCTCTTTGTTATTAATAGATTTTTGCTGGCTAATCCCAGTGCCACAGAAATCATAGAGATATAAAATGCTCTGTAAATTACAAAGTCTCTCCCTTGGCCATAAATGGACAATAATCTATTCGTGGTAACATCTGCATAAAGTGGCTTTCAGGAGATTTTTTTACAGTTTCCTCATAATATTTACACGTTGAGTGCAGACAAGCATTAAACAGACCTCATTTCAGCAGCGAGAGCACACTGAGCTCTTCGTGAGCACCAGCTGAGTCCCGCTGTGGGCAGGCTCGGCGTCGGCCGGGGCAGCGGCCACCGTGGGAGAGGCGGTACTGAGCTCTGCTGAACAGGGATGGTGCTGAGAGCCAGGGAGCTCAAGCCCTCATACCACCAAATGGAACAACTGGCCAAGAGCTCGTCACTCCTCAGCCTCAGCCCTGGCTGAGGAGTTTGCAGTTGGGATAAGGAGAAGACTGCGGTGGGGTTGGTGAACGATGGGGAAGCTTTGGCACCAAGCACCTTGCCAGGGCCGGAGAGGAACAGCAAGAGTCAGGGCCAGGTATACGTGTCCCACACACATGGCAAGATGCTTGGCAGGTCTACATAAACCTGTCCAGAGCAACCCAAGAAGTACACCATGCTTGAAGAGCAGCAGCTGTTTTGCAGAATGTGGCTGGGGCTTGCAGGGGTGGTGTGAGGTCCCTGGCACTGGCTGGAGGGGCAATTTGGCAAGTGGGGCTGCCGGTGCATGCTTTGGGGAGTGGGGCCCAGCACCTCTTTGCTGCTGGGCTTCAGAGCAGTGAGGAAGGCAGGGCACAGAGCAAGATCTAGGATTTCCTTTCATTTCTTCTTTTCTGAGCACCACATTTAGACACCACCGTATATATTTGCTGCCTCAAAGCACCATGAATTCAGCAAATGAACCTGTGGTTCTTGCTAATAAGAGTTGCTCAGAGGGAGACACCAAGCCCCACCAACCAAGTGTGCATCTAGGCACTGTTCCATCTCCTCCATACATCGCTAACTCTACCGCTCCAGCCTCCTCCCAGCATCCACTGGACTTGGCGTGAAAGCAGCGACAGAGTCCTCTGCCTCTTCCAGGGTGGCTGCTTATGTTAGATCAGCCCAAATCATTATGTAGCTTTAAAAAAGATCAGCCCATCTAAAACAAATGTTACCTGTTTCCCTGGTCTTCAAACATTACGCCAGGCTCAGGCCACAAAGTCATTCTCTTTTTTCTCGCTTGCTTTCTGCCCCAGGAACTCTCCTGTGGACCAGCTTTGGCTGCCAGCAGGGAGGGAGATCTACCCCCGAACACCACCCTGCAGCGTTCACTTGTGACATGGAGGAATTTAATTAACAACCACAGCCTGAACTGGGCAGCCAGTGGACATGAACTTGCCTATCTCACTCTGGAGAGGAGAACAGCCCAGGCAGGCGACATGCACTGGTCCCTGCTGGTGGGACTCCATGCCTTGCACAAAGCATGGTGGGCAGAGGACCGGCCAGCCCAGCGTCTAGGGAGTCACCAGAGAGCGGGGGGTCAAATTGCTGTTGGCAGGAGCAAAATGTGGCTCCTCGGTGTGTGGTCTGTGCTCTCCCACCGGGGACAGGGAGGCTCCGGCTCCTGCAGCAGCAGCAGGAGGGAAAATTCGCCACTTTGTTCCTCCAGCGTTCCTTACGAAGACCTGAAATCAGATATTTTTCTTCTCATCAGATGTAGAGAATTTTCTTTCTGTCCTTGTTCTTTCATCACCAAAAAAAAAAAAGGAAATGGGGAAAGATAAGCTTTGTTTGGGACCACTCTGCTTGTTCTTTTAGGGATTTTTAAAAATTTTGGCCACTTACCCATAAATCAATTCTTCCTATAGGCTCTATGTGCTCCTGAGGGCTATGCATCAGCACCCACCCATCACCTGGGTTACAAGATCAATCACTTAATTTAATCAAATTGACAGAAACGGGCACGTGCAGACACAAAGGGAAAAGGCTTTGTGTGAGGATGCGTTACCACACTTGCTCCCCTGCTCTATTCCCAGTGCAATGCACTGCTCCAGCTGCAATTCTGTAGCTCATGTGCCCGATCGCTCCTTGCCCTTCATCTCAGCCTCTCACTAACGAGTTTTTTTCTTGGGTTTCTTTCCTTCTCCCTGGGAGCCTAGAAGGCTTTAGCTGCCTGCCCAGCTCCACCTCCTTCGCTGCTTGCTGCTTGCTCTCCCTCCTCCCCCTCATCTCCAGGCTTCTCAAAACCTCAAGGCTTCTGCTTGCAGTATTTTGATTTCCTTCTCTTCCTCTTACCAGCTTCTCCCTCTCTGGGGCCTTGAAGCAGCCCCTCCACCTCTTTCTTGAGAACAAGAGTTGCTTTTTCATTTTTCCCTACTTCTCCCTCGCCTTCAACAGCCAGGTGTATCCTTTGCTCATTGAGATTTTCTTCCTGTTTTTTCTTTTGTCTTCTCCTTCAGCGTTATCTTTGATGGAGGTGCTACCCTGCTTTCCTTTTATACCTGCTTATTTAAATCCTTTTCCCCAGTTATAACTATCACATCTGCACCGACAACTGTGAGTAGCCAGGCCCACATCTTTTCCTTGCTCTCTTCTCCTGCAAGGTCTCCTGATATCTCAAAAATGAATTCATATTTTTTCCTCCTTCCCCCTTTCTCCACGGCTTTTAAACCCCAGTAAATTCTCCGTCATTACAGCTCTTAACCTGGAGCTTATTTCTGTCTCCTCCACCGCCCTCTTTCTGCTCAAACAAAGGCCATCCCATGATTGCACTAATACTTCTGTAAATTCCTGGTAATTATCCTGTTTACTCATCCTTGCTGCTCAGGCAGTGTTTCCTTCTCTTTCAGAATAATTGTACATTCTCCTCCCCAACTGCTCATCTCCCTTCTTTGACCGCAGCTCTTCCCACTCAAAATCCTGCCCTGGATTTGCCTTCCATGTCATGATCATAGCTCCTGCCCTCATCTTCAGAGCGATCCCCGTTATTCTGCATGCTACAGCCACTGCGCTTGCCAAAGAGCTCAGCCCTAGCACAAAGCTGTGCTTGGGGTCCAAATGTCCCTTTTCTGTATTACAATGCATTTGTAGACAGTACAGCATAAATACAGGGAAAACTATGTTTTTGCAGAAAGGGATGTATAGTTAAATCTCTCTTTTATCATACCACTTTCTCTTCCATATGTAAATTCAGATAAATGGAGTTTATGGGTTCTTAATTAACACTGAGGTTGAATTTTTGCAGCTTTCCCTTGAGGAATTTTACTGAGAGATAAATCTTCAGATACCAGAAAGGGAGTGTTAGTTTATATCTCACATCCTTTTATAAACACGGGTTTCACACTGCTTCCTCCAACTCTCCCAAGGCAGGATACAATACACAGGCTCTGTAACACTGGAAGCTTAAAAGGAGAGTGTGGCCATTGTTGACCTTGGATACCAGAGTGTGTGCTGCAGAAGAGGCAGGGCACGGGCAGCAGTACCTGCACCGCTTCAGGGGGGGCTCCTTCCCAAGCTGTGGAGATGCTCCAGCCTTGTCCTGTATCCTTGGAGACCACGGGTCGGCGTGCAAAGGAAGGGCTGGTCTTGCACAGTCACAGCACCTGGACCATGGAGGGTGAGCCAGCACAGCCCGCAGCCGTGGCTCCCCAAGGGCTCTGGGGGAAGCTGGGGACAGCTGGGGACCTCCTTAGCTGCCATCCAGTCTTGCAAAGAGAAGCCAGGAGAAATTGGGAATGAAATACAGAAATTAATTTCTAATCTGGAAATACCAAAGCAGAGAGACTTTTTTTATCTTCCACTAGTAGCAGATGCACCCAGATATGACAATGCTTCAACAAACCAGCTGCCACCTCTGAGAGCCTTGGAAATACTAGTAGTAATTAAAAATGTATTTGAACTGTATCTTTGCAATTTATAGCTCAAGTGCTTTTGAGATGTGGAATGAACAACAGTAAATGCAGATTTCCGTGCAGGGGAAAAGTCTCTCCATCAAGGGATGACTAGCACATTTGATGTTTCAGATTCCTCTTTTTAAAATGCCCAGTTGGGAAATTTGACCAGATTGCTTCATAAAACCAAAATAGTTCATCCACTTCAGGTAGAATTAATCTAAACACGTACTTGAGCATGAGAATAAAATCTAATTTGGAAGAAATATATCTCTCTAACCTTTACAGTAATTATAAAGAATGGAAATAAGCAGTAATTAATTTTAATAGTTTAGCCTGCAAAATAGGTATCATTACATATCAAAATTTAAAAATATACATTTTGAAAGCTTAAGCATGTGCTTACAAAAAATACCAACTATCCTCTGGACACTGACTGTCCCCTCTCTCCACTGCAGTTGCCTGAATACTCTCTGTGACTTGCTTGCACCTACTTAACCAGGGTGTTAGTGCTTTTGTCAGTCTCTGGAATGACAGATCAGTGCTCCTCCAGGGACCTCTTACAAGACTGAGGTCTTGATACCTCCCATAATTCTCAATTTCCCAGCCTCTCTTTATGCTATTTTACTACCACTTCAGCATAGGAAATCAAGCCTGCTGACATCCTGCGTGAAGGAAACACATTGCTGATCGACACATCAAGAAAGACGAGAGCAAGGCAGGTACTTAAGGCAGCCTCTTGGGGTTTAAGTTACCTTTTATTGCTGGCATTAAAAAAGAAAAGGCAAAAATAATTAACAAATCATGCAAATCTAATCTAGAG
Source organism: Fulmarus glacialis (assembly GCF_000690835.1). NCBI lineage: Eukaryota > Metazoa > Chordata > Aves > Procellariiformes > Procellariidae > Fulmarus > Fulmarus glacialis. Next base: position 86,847 of record NW_009198324.1, read on the forward strand.
TGAAATGCAAACCCAATCTTAGGTTTTGTGCATTTAAAAATAGAAGCAGAGACCCCACTGCCCTGCAAGAGATGTTGCATTTGAAAGGATTGCTGGAACATCTGCCTTGTAGCGCAGTAGGCACCAAAGCCCACAAAACATGGCTGACGCCCAATAGCAAACATACGCCCCGGAGCTGAAAAACCAAAAGCCACAGCCCTAATGAGCCAGAGGAAGTGAGCACAAAGACGAAAGGCATCACCAGCATCCCAGACCCCTGCAATGCCGAACAATACTGCCTTTGTTACGAGTCGCTGGTTCAACCCTGCTTCCACTGAATTCAGAGGGAATTTCGCCACTGATTTCAGTGGGAGAAGAATGAAGTTCTGTGCAGAGCAGAACCAAAATCGTCCTCCTTCTTACTCAGAAACCACCACTGTGTTGTGGTTAAGATAAGAATTAGAAAACAAAGACGATGAAATCCTTGGAAAAGCATGGTCGAGTCTAGGTCTTACCTTGTAGTAATGGTCTCTAGAATCAGACGGTTTTCTTAAGGAGAAGAACAACAATATGCCATGCAAAAAACTACCCAGCTCTTGAAAATCTTGTGCTTGATCTAACCATAAGAATTTAAAACAAATAAACATTAGAGTTGCCTTCTTTTTTAAGAGGTTGGAATTCATATGCTCCACAGTTGTAAGGGTTATGCATGCACTTTTTCCTCCTCTTTTAATAAAAATTTAGTCTCACGTAATAATAGAACTCTCGGTGCTACAATATGAAAAAATATTTTGAAGGTGTAAGATGGTATTATCAGAGGTAGCAACATGATGACCACCCACACAGACCTGGTCGTTGAAGGTGCTCTGTGGTTCATCAAAAACGCTGAACATCATGATTTCCTTGGATAACTGGAGTTCCTCGGGAGACTTCAAGGAAAGCCTTCTCTCTAACCAGTCCCTCACCACATTTTTGAGTGTCAGTATATCACAATTTGGGTGTTGAGTTTCTGTGCTGAAAGAAAAAAAACTCACAACATTTTTTACTAAACTGAATAAGAATTTCTTATGGAATGAAATGCAGACCCTACTTCCAAGAATTGCACTTTTTTCCAGAAAGGGGAAAAGAGCACTAGGGACTTGCTCCAAGGAGTCTTATCCTTTGCACAACCAATGAAAGGAATCCAAATCTAAAAATACTTCATATTAGAGCCTAATTTGTGTGAGGTATTTGTTGCCAAGAATTCTCAGACTCTGTGCATCCACTTTATTGTTCTTGGCACAAAGGGCATTTCCATTCTGTTGCTATTGTTATTTGAGCAGTCTGAAACAAGATGTAAAGTAATACCAAGTCTATCTCTATGTTAATTCTCTGCAGCAAAATTGTTGCCATAGCGAGGTTATACAAGGATTTCAATGGGCACACACAAATTGAAATTTATCAGCTTTTAAAGTCAGTTCAGCATGTTTACAAGTCCTGTGTCTGCCTTCCGGATTCCTTGCAAACTTCAGGAATTTCACAATCTCATTTCTGTATGTAAGAATGTTTCTCTGATTATATAAGAAAAGAAGAGATTAATTCACTACTTTCTAATAGAGAAGAAAGAGGGAAAACGACAACGCATATCATCTTGTCCTATGTGTAAAAAATCCAAAACTTGATTTTTTTTCCCCATTTGTAGGTGCTACAGTCACCACATGTCAAATCTGTCTTTATATATATATATACACACACACACACACATATATATCTATCGCTATTCAGCTATTTGAATCAAAATATTTTGCACATAGCAAGGGTTCTACAATGTGTTTTGTATGTGTGCTGATATGTGAAATATATACTGAAGTTTTTTAGTCTTTGAGTATATAAAAAATTGCTACCTTTTCAAACATAATTTAGAAATTTTTAGAGTGGGCTTTTACCCAATTTTGAATGCTTTATAATTAAAATATCAAAATAGCAAATGGAAGAAGATACATGGTTAGATTCGAGATGATTGTACACTTATAAAATAAAATCTTGACAAGCTCCTAAAATACTTCTAGGCAATGTGGACTATTAGTGTTTCAACTATAGCAAAAAGACTGTGAAAAGCTTCGTGGACAAATATTTACTAAAAGGTGTTGGGGTTTGTACTCTTTAGTTCACAAAAACAAGAAATCCATTCTTGTTCAACCTCGTGTCCAAGCCTCCCACTGCACAATGATTCATTTTCCCTGAAGTTAAGAAAACAGAATAATTCTCCCACCAACAAAACCAAACATAAATTCTGAAGATAAGTCATATTTCTCTGGAACTTCGAGTCTGCAGAGAGGGAACACTGTGGATTAAAGGTGAGTGGGAGAGCGATGACTGGCCCCTTCTTCTCTATGATTCATGGAGGATATAAACATGGACACGCCATAAATTAAACAAGGTGATTTTTCACTCCCAGTTTCTGCCATTTTTTTCTTTTAGATTGGAAACTCTTTCCTTATCTTGCTAAGGGATTCCCAAAACACAGATCACACAAGTGTCTGAGTGCCAAATACAATACAGCCTCATAGGATTATCATCACTGGAGCCTGCCTTTCACCACCCTGTGCTGTTGTGGTTCTTTTCCTGTGGATTTTTTTTTTTTTTTTGTTCTAGGTTATTGCATCCAAAACCATATTCTTGAAGGGCAGATTTGGCTCTGTCATACCTAGTAATGGCTTCCCAGTAAGGCATTGCACAGGCAAGGGCCAGCGACCAAGGACACCTTATCTCCAGTGCTGAGGAATTTGGCCTTGGACAGAGGGAGATGATGTGCATCAGCAGGCGGCAGGGGTCAGACCATGGGGACGGACAAGGACTGGGAATCGAGACAGAAAAGAACAATTGTGCTCTTTGATGTCACCAGTGCATAAATCCGTCACATCTCTATTTTGTTTAAACTGGCTGAGATGTGTAGTCAAGTCTTTTGGTAATAAATTATGGGAAAGCATTGTCATAGCCTTGAACCCTTCCTCTCCATCTCCTTGCAATGCCCCCAAGCCCCAGAGCTTGTGCAGTGACCACAGTGGCTTCCCCATGTTTAGCTCAGAGAGATACATACGATGAGCACCCAGACCAGGTGAACATCTCATGCCTCTTTCCTAAGCCAGCACCACCCGCAGGTGTCCCACTGACATTTCTCTGCGGGCTGTGCATCACACTGAGAGCCCCTAAATTCATCACAAGTGTGGAAAAGGAAAAGGCATAGAAAAGGCACAACGTAAGCATGTAGAAAGCTGGGTAACTACAGACCGACAACTAAAGAGGATGCAAGAGCAATGAATCATTCAGTGGCACATCTTTTGAAGAACAGTCTTTAGGCGTGTGGTAACACCCAGAAAACCTCCTGAACAAATACCAGTGCTGTCTTGGCTGGAAGGAGTCTGGCAACTGAAGAAGTCAAGAGACATATGCACGCAAGAGCCAAACCAAGAAAGAGGACAGCCCCACAGGCTACGTTTGCTTTTCTCTTTCTGAACCTATGGTGATAGGGCTTATCAAAACTGCATTTGCACAGAATGAAATGGAAAAGACCAAAATTGGTATACGCTAAGGGACAGGATTTTAGAAGAAAAGGAATAGGACGTGGGACATACTGTCTGTGTTGTATTCTGCACCCTGTCACCACTGTCCTGCTGGGGGGCAGCAGGTGAGTCCTGTGACCATGTTCTGAGAGGGGCAGACAAGAAGAAAATATATAACCCAATTGCTGTTTCTAAAATCCCAGACAAAACAACAGCCTGGAAAAAGTGTGTGGGATAGGAGGAAAAACTGTTGCTCTGGGGATGTGTGATCACCCCAGTATAAACATGTTGGGTTTGGGTAACAAACAAGGGATTCAATTTCAGGTAAAACCAAAGGGGACTGGAATGGACAGTTTCAACAGAGAGAGGCTTGGGAGTGGCCACCATCACAGAAGGACCTGGGGAGGGGACAGGGATGCTGAGCGCCAACCCATTAGTCCAACCTTAAACTCAGTTCTGGGGGAGCTATGTGGCAAGCAGAGCAATGCTTGAACTGGAGCCTCCAGCCAGGACAGAAGAAAGGATCCCAGGTGAGAGGGATCAAGCCACTAAAAATGTCCCTGGCTGTTAAGGATATGCAGGTTTGGCACTTAGAGTTGCATTTACTCAATAATTTTGCTTCCAATCCTGAAAGTAGATGCCATGATCTCAGCTGATGCTGGAAGTGAGGCCAGGGAAGATGAAAAACATTTAAGCCTACTCCATGGTACAAAATAATGTGTCCTATATGGCTGCACACCCGTGCCTCTTGTCATCTTGCCAGGACTAGGGTGGGAGCAGGTTTGGCTGAGTTCAGAGGGAAAAACCCTTTGAGCACACTGCAACCAGCACCCCTCCGGCGAGGGGCAGCCAGCAGAGGCACATGGCAGTGGAGAAGGAGCTGGGCAAACCTCCGAGCACCTCACCCGGATGCCTCTGGGATGTCCCAGGGTTTCTGTAGCAAGGCTTCATACCTTCTGCTCATCACCAAGATGGGCAAAGGTTAATTTCAGAGACTAAAATGTTGACATATGAGTGTAAAAGCTTGACAACTAAACTTAGCATATTCATAGCTCCGAGTAATGTTATAAGCTCAAGCTTTAAAATGTTGATCTGTCAGCATGCCGCAGTTTTCATGCTTGGTTTTAATACATATCAACCTGAAATGGGAGTTATGTCACTTCAATATTTCAAGTCCTGCATTAGTTATAAGACTCTCCAGCAGTGCTCAGAAACCCAATGTATTCCAACAGCTATCTTTAAATCCTTTGACTTATTAGAAACTATGTCTAAGCAACGGGGCTCCAGTTTTCTTGTAGCAGCAGACTATGGGAGGCAAGAACTAAAAAGTCCCTGGGAAGCCACACATAAGCAATATAATCTCCTCATAACACAGCCTTCCAGCTGCTTTCACATCACATTAGATGGTGGGTTTTGGTCTTTCTGGTCTGTGACCTATAAACTGGCCAAAACTTTCTCACAAGATGCACTACACCCAGTGCTTTATGGATGCAAGCCCTGTGGGGTATGAGTTCTGAGGAAATATTTGCCTATTTGGAAAGAGGTAGAACAACAACCAAAAAAAAAGACAGATTAGAAAAACAAAAATTGTTGCTCTTTATTTCTGACTATTTTATTCTCAGACCATCTAGGTATGTTCAAAGGTTTATCACAGAATGGTACTCTTGGTTATTTGTTCTGCTGCTCAGTGCTTTTCTCTTGAGAACATCTCTCTATGATCTGTCCCTAGAAAACAATGAGTTATTTTTGTATCTCCGAGCTAGACAAAATAATTCTGCCGAGGGAAAATGAGGATGGCTGAGTGGCCGGTTAACAGAAGGCAGGAGAGATGGGGCTCACGCCTCACGCTTGGACAGGCTGTGGGTTCTGCTGTGCTTGCAAGTACCAACACGGGGAAAGACTGGGTTATGGCAGGGATCTGGAAAAACCTCTGCACCAGGGG
>NW_009198324.1:92340-98188 GCF_000690835.1 Fulmarus glacialis
CGGGGGCAGCCGAGCTGATAAATCACTGGCCATGACGGTGGTTTGCAAAAGCAGCAGAGGGGGGATTGACCTGTGCAGGAATGTAAAGGACACTAAAGCTTCCTAAGCAAAAAAGAAATGCTACTTCATCCCCTCCCACTCTTTGAAAGGACAAAAATTAGACTAGCAGAAAATGGTTGCCACTAGTAACAAGGTGTTTTAATATGCTGGTGGTTTTTGATAGCAGTGAGAGCTGGTGAGCAGTTTTATGGGGGCATATATTCTGTCTGGGACACAGCCACAGGTATCAGTTCTGTGGGATTTGGAAAGGCAAAGGGAAAGCTCTTGCCCTCAGCCACTTTGTAGAGACAATTTGCATTTATCCCCTCCTCCCCCATTTTGGGCTCCATCCCGTCCCCTGTTTTGGACCCCACCTCACCAGAAAGGGGAACTGTGAAGGAGGGAAGAGGAGGCTGAAAAAGCAAGGGGTGGATGGGTGAAGGAACGGAGCTGTGGTCACTCCAGCGAAGCCAACTCGGCAAGGACTGGAAAACTCGGGAACATCCTTCCCAGCAGTATGAAAGATGTCAGCCTGCAGCCAAGTGTCCCTCCACTTCTCCAGCCTGGGTACGAGCCCATGAGATGGCTCCTGCCTGTTGCCTCCCTGGGGGACCTGATCCCCCAGGTCCAAATTCAAACCCGTTTTCAAAAAGCTCTTCCCAGGTATCTGTGCCAAAAAGCAGCTGTGTGCTCAGGAAATATTTCAGTCCTTATAAACAAGGCAAGCCAGAGGGTACAGCCAGGTTTCTTTTCTTTACCCCTGTCTCTCAGTAGCTTCCCTTGAACTACTTTGTTTTCCTTTTGCACAGTTCTGTGGTCTGCTGAGTCCCATAGCTACGCGGGGTCTGTTAATACACCCTTGAGATTCCTTTCAGTTGAAACTGTGGGATTTACTTTGCTTGAGCTAACTTGTGCTGAGATCCCGGTGTGTTCACACATCCAGAAGACGTGCTCTGCTACACAGATCTGGAGGAAATAGTTGTTTTCTGAGCGATGGGGCCACCCTGCAGAAACTGGGAAGGGGTGACTCCAGGGGTTAGACACAGACGTACAGCACTGGAGCTGGTCACACAGTGTACACCTGGGGCTGGAAGCTGGTCCATTGGTGCTGTTCCCCTGATTCCAGCTGGGGTGGGGAAGAGGACCAAAGACATGTCCCTTGATGTGTACTTGCATGGGTCTTCGGTGAAGTCCAGGCGCCCCAAAGCAGTGCCAGAAGAAGCATCCTCTCCAAACTCTCCTCCTGGTGCTGAGCAGGCTGGGCAGTCTGCTCCCACCCAACGACTGATTCGAATCTCTGCCTTGGATTGGCCGTGCTAACACCAGGCATTGTCTGGATCTTCAAGAGCAAGGCCATCATCTTCCCAATTTAATGAGCCACCATTCAGCAGTTAGCAGCCTCCTGGTACCGCCACTGAGTTACGTCGCTGCTGGATACGCTTCCAGCCCTCTCAAAGCAGAGTTAATGGCTCGCATCAGTTTCTTATGGCCTCCAGTTGCACACCCACCGGATTTCTGGGATGAAGACGGCACAGATGTTACCATTGCAGAAGACAGCAGTAGGAAAGGGAAAATAATAGAGAAGAATAGCAAAGACTGGGGAAGGCAACAGAAGTCAGTGTAGAGAAGGTCAAGGTTTCCAAGAAAGATGAGGTAGGTGATTGAGAAGGAACAGAAAAGTCACGAAGAGCTGAGGGCTGGCAGTTGCAAGGAAATGTGAAAATGCAGCAGGTCCTTTGTACATCAGGAGACACATTCAGGATGTTGCAGAAGCGTTTAGTGGTTTCAGGAGATTTCTAGTAGCTTGTGCATGTTCAGTACATGCTGGAGGACTTTGTGGTCGTGCAGCCTGCTCATTGGTTCAGATCCTAGTATCTTCATCAGGGGTTGGAGCACATTTGGTGTTGCAGTTGGGGTTGAGCTTCTGATTAAGTCTCCTCTTAAAGGAAGGTAGTTCACAGGCACCAGAACTGTTTTGCATACCAAATCAACACAAGTAAGTGGGGGTAATCAGGGAGTTCACTTCAAAACAGCTTTGAACCAAAACATGTACACAGACACAGCCTTAGGCACTTAATTCATACCTAAATGTTAGTGAACTTCTGAAAGCAAATGCCCATGTTCTCTGCAAAGTCAGGGAAGGGAGGCTGATGCTTTTCAAGACTACTGGAGGAGATACTATCCATTTACATATCTGAGTTGGATGGTGTGGATCCTTCTGACGGGTACCAGGGAAGATAGTAAAAATGAGTAAGTGGCTGGTTAGGGCGTGGGCAGATCATCAGATGGGTGGAGGAATAGCAGCTCTTCTCTTCACTCACAATGCTCACACTCAGCCATGGCATTAGTAACCACATTCACATGCTGCTTTCCACCTAAGTAGGTCACTACTTGAGCAGCACTCATTGCCTTTGGGCCCGACTCTGCAGTTTGCACTGGCACATACAGCAGGCACCAGCGAGTAAGAGGGCGCAACATACTGTCAAACCTATCACACCCTCAGATGTTGTTGTGATCTCCATGATCAACCAGCCCTTTCTCCAGCTACGCTGTTCATCAGTCCTGGGTCCGAGTTTGTGCTCAAGCCCAGCACCATCTACCACCCATGCTGTTTTTGTGAATGCTGAACTCCAGGCCTGCCTGGAGTGGTGAAAGCTTAAACACTTGCTTTATGCTATCACATGGATCCAAGCTTTCCTTCCTCTAGTCTAGACAGACTGACATCAGCTGGAATGAATTAAAGTGGTCCACATCCTGAAACCTGGGTCTTCCTAAGCACAGCCCAGATCATTTATGTCTAAACTGCAGCTATCCAGATGAAAAGAAAGTGGACAGATAATATGGTTGAACCTCTTTAACATGTCCTCAAATCCATGTTCCAGCTAGCCCTAAAATCATGGTTAGTGTGTTTGATGGGACTTCTGTGCACAAGAAGCCTAGAGCCAGGAATGGCATGTGCTCCAGACTTTGCAAACCTACAGGCTTTACAATGAATTTCCATAAGCATTCCCAACTTTCATGGGAATGGTAGAAGATTGCTTTGCTATCAAAGGTCATCTGCACCTCCCCACAGGTCCTAACACCTGGGGAATCCTGGCCTGACCTCCTCGCAATCATTCAAAATTGTGCCTAGAGATATGCAACTTGTGGCTCCCTACATTGCTACCTGTGTCCTCTCCCTCTCCTATAGCCTTGCTCTCCATCAATTAAAAAAAAAAAAACACCAAACACCCATTCTCAAACTCCGTAACCATGCCAACAAAACCTGTAATACAGATGTTTTTGTACATGCAGCAACTTCTTTCTGCTCATGTAACTCCATCCGGGGAAGCTGTCTAACTTTCATCTTCATGGGCAGGGTTTGCCAGTTGCAGTTCTACAGGAAACCCCTTTAAGTGGAAACGAGCTCTGATGTTACGGCTCCCATAGCAGCAAAAAGCTGCTTCCCTGCATGACTCTCTCATCTCCTGGGGTGCCTGCTGCCCAGACAGATTCCAGACAGCTGTCTCCAGCCTGCTGCTCCTGTTCACAGGCAGGCTCTGGCTCCCTACCAAGCCTAGTCTTCTCTGACCCACGACTGCCAACTTTTTGGGATTTTATTGCCAGGATCATGGTATTTGATGTTTTTCTTACTGTCCCCATTCCTAGACTGAGAAAACTTATTTATCACTCAAAATTAAAATGAGATTCTGTTCTTCTTGGAGGCAAAGAAAATCTTGAAAAGCATGAAATTTAGTTACTCACAAAAGTTGCAGGCGTATATATTTAATTTTTAAATCTTTTGATTTTTTTTCTAAGCCAGTCTTGTGATGGGGAAAAGTGAGCAAAATGATTTACATGTTAATTAGCAACACTGCTGACATGAAATATTATTTCCTTGTCTAGCGCTCCTGATATTATGCAGCATTCCAGCGAGGCAAAATGGAGAGCTGCAATTCTGAAATGGTGGTATTTTACACGCTGTGCCCAAGAGAAAATCCTATGCGGTGTGCAACGTAGGAGGGCAACAGCCTTTCAGACCCAGGTTTCAGACTGCCTTCCTTCAGGGAAGAAGTGCCTTGAGAGAGGGGGGATGCTAAGCGTCAGCAGGGAGGACACGGTGATCCTAATATCCTACCGTGCATGCAAGAGTTGTGCCTAACACAAGGACCCTCTTGCCCAGCCAGCGCCCAACGGACCAGCTCATCTGTTTAATGGTTCTTTAGGTAGGTGCATACAAAACCCTGGACTAGGCACTACTGTCAAGAAAGCCATGGAGAAAACACTGAAAAGAAATGACTTGCCAGTGCTCATTGATACATTGTTCTGCATTTATAAACACTGAAGTTACTCAAATAATGAAAAAAAAAGTCTAAGCAGATTCCACCTCCATTATCTTTTCTACTTGTGCCAAAAATTGAGCTTTCCAAACATTTAGTTTAATGAAAGACTTTTTGCAAAAATAAAAGATGTTTTGATAAAAGTGTCAACAGAATAAATCATGCAAAAACAACTGGCTGCTTTGTGCTTTCCTCTTCTTTTAAATAGGACATTTTTCATGAAGTCAAACTTTTATTTTTCAAGATCATTTCAGGCAGCCCTCCAAAATCCTTGAGGTTTTGTTTCATTCAAATTGTTCCAAGTAGGACGTGATCACTGTGATTATGAATTTTTTTTTTTTAAATAGGAAGGAGATTTTTACATACTTTGGAAATGTGGAAGAGGAAGCTGGACATGAGGAAATGGACAATGACAAAAATGTTAAGCCAATTCAGAAGAATACAAACATCAGGGGATTATTAAAGACACCTGGTCTGGTGGAAAGATGGATGAAACAGCTTCCATTAGATACTGGACCACGAGGTGAAATTTATGTGCAGATGGAAGTAATTTATGCACAGTTGTTACACAAAGGATCATTATTTATTGCTAATAAATGAGCACATTTGATGGATCTAATCAGTATTCAAATACTGAATGTGTTTTAAGAGCAGCTAGGGTATACTGTCTGTAGCACAACTCACTGCACTCGGGAATTTTGTCAAATTACATAGAGCTGCAGTGGAAGGCTGGAATGTGAAACAAGGGCAGTAAAGTAGATGGAACAATGTCAAAAAATAAAAATTGACAAAAATTTCCTCTATTTTCTCCTCTACCTCTTCCCACTTGTCCAGGAATAAGTATTGGGACGTTTCTGTTCGGCAGCATTAATTTAACCATCCAAGATGAGAGGATAAAAAGCTCCAAATGACACTATGGTCACAAAGTACAGATTTTACAATAACAAAGATTGGCAACTTATTTTTTCATTGTGGATTTCAACCCAGGATATTTTCCTCCCATTCTTGTTTCTGATTAATTCTCTCCCTATTCTCCTCTGTCTTTTTAAGAAGAGTACTTAGGATGTCTTTAAATGACCACTTTTCAAGACATCCTTCATCTGTGCTTGCTTGTGGAGGATGCTGTTGACCTCTGTAAGTCCCTTCCAACCTGAATTATTCTATGTTCCACACACACAACTTCCTGAGCAATAGATGCATCTTTGGGAAGAAAAATAGTGTGGGGCAGCACTTAAAAGATTTAAACTTTGAGTTCCTTAAAAGGTCTAGGGATGAAAAGAAAAGCTGTCTATTCTTCAGTATAAGCTAAGATACAAAGTACTTTATATGAAAAGAATCACACCTGACATTTACAGCCACATCAAAGCCCACTCAGAATCAGCACAGCACTATTTCTGTGCCTTCACAGCAAGAGGTGCTCTGTGTTTCTTCCTGGAAAAAGTACTTCAGTGGAAGGCATTTTGTGCCTGAGCTGTTTCACCCTTCCTGCT
>NW_009198324.1:98219-102611 GCF_000690835.1 Fulmarus glacialis
GCCACTCAACAGCAGCAGGAACAGCACTTCAGTCTTCCAGCTAAGACAAAAGATTGGTTTTAAGATTTTCTGTCTCCGGTTGCTTCCTCTACCAACCTATCACTGGAAGAGTAAAAGAAAAATCAGATACCCATTCTTCTGGAAGAGCTAAATTCCCCTCACAACCTCCCAAGACTGCAGGTGCTAAGTGGAGATTATGCCACAACTTTTTATATTAGTGGATTTGACATAAGGCAGAAGTCCACAGAAATCTTACTGGAAAGTGGTTTCTGGATGGGATAACCGTTAGGAAGTATGCAAGGTAGATCCAGGAAGGATTGTTGTGGCCTTGGGACAGTTTTGCTGATCCTGTATAGCATGGAAATGTGGGGCATTTTTAGAATATACGTTGGATACAATGGCATTGGACAAAAAAAAAAAAAAACAAACTATAACAAAAGTCTTTAAGAGAATTGCTTTGGGGTGTGAGTGCATGTGTATATGTATATCTATACACACAAATACTAATTACAAGCTTTCATAAATTATTATATAAACCATCTATAAAATTTAGTCTTTGCTATATATAATTATACTTTGTATAATTAGGAAATAATTGATACTTGAAATCTTACATTGGAGCTTGGGTAGAGTGAAGGATAAGCACAGCTCAGCCCATGCCCTAACCCACTCTTTCTGCTCTGTTTCATGAAAACTCGCATCACTGGTCCCAACCTCTGCCATTAACTCCCAGTAGTTGAGCAGACACATATCCTTAGAGGGGGTGAAATGTGTCAGCTTCTACGCAACCTGACACTGCACAGTTAATTCAGAAGTACATGCTCATTATTCACCGGTTATCTTACGGAGCCATGGGACAGGTTCAGTTATAAATGATTTTAACAATCCTGGGATGTACAAAGTGGATGGTTGTTATTTCAACTGCTCAACTGGAAAAGAAAAAAAAACCCTTATAATAACATAGCATCTTCATTTTAGAATTTAAGTGTATGGATTCACGGGGAGACGGAAAGAAACTTTCCTTCCTTTTCAAAAAGTCTTTGAAAAGGCATCTTGGACCACGCAGACTCAATCACCAAGGAATCATCACACCAGGTTTTTTCAGTTTGGTTTCTTACCTCTCAATCCAGGAAATACCACCCATTAGGAAACAGCATCTGGTATTTTGATAAGGTCCACTGCTGCCCAAATGTGAGGTTAGGATAACGCTTATTACAAGTACGTGTGCTTGTGAATACGTCCTCTCCATCTTCAAAAATCATCCTATACCAAGTTGATTTGGCATGGGCAACTGTCCTGGTTTCGGCTGGGATGGAGTTAATTTTCTTCCCAGTAGCTGGCATAGTGCTGTGTTTTGGATTTAGTACAAGAATAATGTTGATAACACACTGTTGTTTTAGTTGTTGCTAAGTAGTGTTTAATAGTCAAGGACTTTTCAGCTTCCCATGCTCTGCCAGGTGCACAAGAAGCTGGGAGGGAGCATAGCCAGGACAGCTGACCCAACTGGCCAAAGGGTATTCCATACCATGTGATGTCATGCTCAGTATATAAGCTGGGGGAAGAAGAAGGAAGGGGGGACATTCAGAGTGATGGCATTTGGCTTCCCAAGTAACCATTATGTGTGATGGAGCCCTGCTTTCCTGGAGATGGCTGAACACCTGCCTGCCGATGGGAAGCAGTGAATGAATTCCTTGTTTTGCTTTGCTTGCGTGCGTGGCTTTTGCTTCCCCTATTAAACTGTCTTTATCTCAACCCACGAGTTTTCTCACTTTTACCCTTCTGATTCTCTCCCCCATCCCACCGGGGGGGGGTGAGCGAGCGGCTGGGGTGGGCTTAGTTGCCGGCTGGGGCTAAACCACGACAGCAGCATAAGCTGATAAATAGGCTGCTCAGTTGCACAAGCAAGTAACAGGCAATTAGAGGCTGAAGGCAGAGTAAAGACAGAGTGAAGACTCTCTGAGGAGGTGGAAAGCAGCAGCCAGCTACACACACGCCACGCAAAAAAAAATGAAAAACTGTCTTTCAGAGCAAGAATTTCACCTCCCATCTACTCTAGACCATTCACTATGCCTCTCTCCTCAAAATCAGCTTAGGAAAAGAGGGCGGGTACAGATTGTCTGCATTCCTGAAGTAGCATTGGGGAGAAAACCCAGAATGATCAGAGCAGTTCAAGGGATAGGGTTTTCCTGTTGGCAGTGTTTTAACTTTGACACTCTCAATTCTCATCTTCTATAATTTCAAATAAGGAGGCGGAAAGAGAACTGGAATGGAAGCTTTCTTAAAGGCCAGTGGAGAGTACAGGAAACCACACACTTTTCTGTTTGGCTGGGTATCTTGCACACCTGTTCGAGTAAAAATGAACTGCATGAATGAAGGCTCGCTTCTTCCATCTCCTACAATGTCAAGCCCTATTTAGCAGTTTCCTGAGGAGTTTCACAGTAAATAGATGGATAAACGAGACTCTCTATTCTTGATATCAACCCTGGAAAATATTTTCGGGTCTTTTTATGTAAGAAAATGGCAGCAACAACAGAAGAACTAAAAGAATTTTTTTGGCATTTCTATAAAGATATTTAGGCACTAATGTTGAGGAAATATGCTTTATTTTTACAGTATGGAAAAATGGCTTTGCCTTGATTAGGGATAAGAAGTGTTCCAAAATTCTCCTACATAGTCCTACTACCATACATATCGGGTGTCTCATGATAGTTTGGGAATAAACCATCACGAGCAGCACACATTTGGAGTCATTGCCTGAGCAGATCTCCTACCACAGAATACTCTGGAATGGGTCTGCCTCAGTCTTTCCTCAGTTAAGGCAGTTATGCTTTCCTAAAATAATTACCAGATGAAGAACCAAGGTGTTCCCTAAAAACCCCAATATCCAGGAATTTTCTCTAGCTTAGTGAATATTTATTATACAGAGTGAAATGGTTCAAGATATTATAACATAGTCCTCAGGACATAGAACTTCAAAGTTCCTCCTCCAAGTGAGACAGTGGCGGCACTGCAATTTGGGTTTCTAGAAGTCCAGGATTTCTGACCTACTATCTTACTTGATATAAATTGCCTTGTTTATGTGAGGCAATGCACTCTTGTGAATCTAGTCCTTTGCTTCCAGATTTCCTATATTTATAGACACAAGCAAAACCAGAACATTTCAAGTCAAACAAAACATTCTGTTCCACCCAAAATCAGTGTTTTCCACTCACACATACAAATCAGAAAATTTTTGTTTCAGTCCATTGGGCCAAAAGGAAACAGAGATGCTTTCAGTACTACTGGTTTCATGTGCATGCAAACCTTGGACTCAAACTACAGCATTGATCCATCGTAAATTAGCATAAGTCAACTGCTTCAAATAGCATGAAGAGCCCAGGACTCTGCCTTGCCGAAGAAGCAGTAAGTGAAAAATTATTTGGGATCAAAGCTGCAATATACAAACTGGATTCACTCTGCCTTTTGCTTCTGATAGGCAAGGAAACACAGACACACACAACACCCCCTACCCATTCAGAGCAAAATCCAAGTACAAGTCTTGCCTTCAGCAAATATATACAACGATGCTCTGCATGAGGTTTGGGCATATACAGAGTTTGTTGTTACAGGCTAGCAACGGATGGTTTCAAGGACCAGTTGTACACTTTGATCCTTCTGATGTGAAAACTTCTATGCAACATTAGAGTACAGGAAAATTGTGGCAAGGCACTGCTTTCTCCTTTTATGAGCTTCAGTCCTGAACAATGTATTTGTACAATGACTCAGAGGAAGGCACTGCATCTTGAATGTAAAGCCTACACTAGGCAACATTAGACACAATGGTCATCTCAACTCTCTCCTTGACATCTGGGGCCATCACGCAACTCTTTTTGGCCTTGTGGCATTTTGAAATGACTGGATGAAAATTCAGATTTGGTAAAGGAAATAGCAGAACTTCCAGTACACAAAGTCATTGTATGAAAGGAGCTCATAAGGGAGGGAACAAGCTGCCGAGAGTGAAGTCTGGCAACAGAGGCTACCACAATATTCCTGTTTAATATGAAACCGTCCGTGCTGACTGAATTAGACTGGGCATTGTGCACTGGAGTTATTCTGGGCCCGCATTTTGTCAGTCTCTGAACCAGTCCCATATGACAGGATTCTGAAATCACTGAGTTAAATCAGGCAAATCACACCTGTGCTGGTTTTGACTAGGATAGAGTTAATTTTCTTTATAGTAGCTAGCATGGGGCTATGTTTTGGATTTGTGCTGGAAACAGTGTTGATAACACAGGCATGTTTTTATTATTGCTGAGCAGTGCTTGCATAGAGCCAAGGCCTCTTCTGCCTCTCACCCCACCCCACCAGTGAGTAGGCTGGGGGGGGACAAGACGGTGGGAGGAGAAACAGCTG
>NW_009198324.1:103075-103395 GCF_000690835.1 Fulmarus glacialis
AGGCTGCTGTGCTTGCCATGGGGCTTGCTTGCCTCACTGTATATTAGAGTCTCGGGCTCGTTAGTGGCTGCTTTTTGCATTTGGTTTTTGCTGTACTGCTTATCATCTTACTGTGCTGTGCCTGGGAACATTTTGGTAACAACAGTGGTGATGCGCCCGGGCTGGCAGACGGCCAGGGCATCGCTGCTGTTTCTGTGCTGCTGTACTGGACACCTCCATTGTGAACTCGAGTCAAAGGGACAGTGACCTGTGGATGAGTCCAAGTGGGAGCAGGACACCCCAAAGTGTCTATGGCCATGGTTATGTCTGTGCCGCAGCAG
>NW_009198325.1:0-41556 GCF_000690835.1 Fulmarus glacialis
GGTGGGGGTGGCCATGTTGCTTTCCGCCGGGAGAGGCCGGTGGGTTAGACTTGCCGGTCATCGAGGGGGCGGCTCTTCCCCGCCGGCCGGCGAGCGCCCTCCTGGCAGGCGGGGAGCGGTGAAAGTCTGGTTCCAAAGCAGGCGCAGAGCTTGCGGTGAGAGGCCTTGCGATTAGGAGGAGCGGGGTCGCTAACCTGGGGCGAGGATCTGTGAGTTACCAGATGCGCTGCTTGGGAGTTTGGCAGCTGAAACAAGAAAACAGTGTGACTGGTAAGACTCGAGGCGTGTTGCAAGCGAAATTGGCTTTTTCCGATTATGTCATCTTTCTGGATCAAAATGGTATTTTTAGTCAAGCTTTTTTACAGTTTTCATGATAATGAAGTACTTTTTTCTTTTTTCTAGGTATTAAGTTACATTTATGATATTATGCTCTATTTTATAAACATTGTCCCAGCCTGCACTTCCCTAAAGAACTGAAGCAGCTGGAAGTGGTCTGAGTATAGTTGTTATCCTAATCCCACATGCTTGTGTATCATGAGGAGTGGACAGCAGAAGACTGTGTATTAGGGTTTCAAGAAAATGAGAAACTTAAGGAAGGCTAGTTTCTTGCTGCTGCTTACCAACTATGAATAAATAGCCAGTGTGTACTTTGGAGAGGCTGTGTAACATCTAGACAAAAAGTGTTTAAGTTTGAAAATCACTTCACTGTTTTTAAATAAAGATTAATTTTACCTTTTTGTGTAAGGGACGTTGATCCTCCTCTTACGATTTTCTTCCATGAACCACCTTTACTTACAAGGAAGAGATTGAAATTGGTCAGCATTTATAAATGGCTTGACTAGCAGTTCTGAACAGGAAGAATGTCAGTTGTTAAGACAGTGAGCTGGACCACCAGCAGCACCCTTCCCATGTTCTCCAGCCACAGTGTTAAACACTTATTTTCCTATCCAGAAGCTGATCTTTCTGAGCCATAGCCCACATATCTGAAGATTAGAACTTCCTGTCAGCTCAGTGTTTTGTGATGACTGTGGAGCTTAGCAGGGGTTGTGATAAATAATTTGTAATACTGATGGCCAGTGGAAACTGAAATGACTCTAAAGACATGGGTTTGTGGCTTTCTTGGCTGTGGTGCTGGCGTAAACCTGTCTCTGCACCGTTCTCTCCATTGTTCTTGCATAAGCACGAGGTTGCATGTTGAGCTAGAACTGGGGCCTAATTTAGCCAAAAATAAACAATTGATTTTGCCAAGCCATTTCCCAGCAAGACTGGTTTCCCAGATCCAGTTCACCATGCAGTGACAAACGGTTGTGCTGAGCCAGTGAAAGCGGAAGACAGGGCAACACTCACAACAGTTTAAGTTGATGCTGCTGTTGAATGTTCTGCCATAGTTGAAGAATGATTGACTTCAGGAAACAAATATCAGCTATGCCTGCTTATTTTCAATTTTATTTAAATAATAAAATTTTTGTTTATTGTCCTTTTAGGTGGCTCAGACTTGTCTTACCTAAGCTTAAAGTTAGACTTGCATAGTGACTGAGGTCATAGATGCTTAATGTTGTGGAAATACTACGTGCTTTTCAATTAAATAATTTAATTGTATGTGTGGTTAGGAATTGGATTACCCCTTGATCATAGGGAAGCCTTTCTGTTACTGACCTTCAAAATCTGGACCTAGGTTTGTAGAGATGTCATCTGTGATGCTTCCCTAGTGTGAAAATGTGTCTCAGGAAATGCAAAACACTACTGAATGCGTTTTTTGGTTTTTTTTGTTTTTTTAATGTAGGCCCCTACTAAAATCAGTGATGTTTCTAGTACTTCCATGCTCTCAAATGTAACATACATTTTAAGTCTTGTGGAAAAAAATGTTTGAAACTCTTTAGGAATATTGAAACTTGAGTTGAGAGTACTGTAAAGAGTCCCATGGAAGTTGCTAAGAAAAGCAAGCTTATTCTAAGTAAATATAGACCTGTTGCACAGTGGTTTACTTCTCCACTGCAGGGAAAACTTAAGCCTCTGCAATGTTGACAGGTTAAACCTCTCAGTTTTTCTTGTGCTCTCCAGATTGTTTTGCTTTTATTCTTTTATTCTGTTATGCTAGATTAATTGTGAGAATATGTAGAAGAGAGTCCTATTAGAGTGTGCTCATTTTGTAGCCTTTGAGGATTAAATGTGATCAGATAACACTGTGCAAAAGTTCACAAAGTCAACAACAAAACCAATAGTAATGCTTTAGTAAACAATAGTTTACCAAAGGTGACTTTAAAATGTAGCCACACAAAGCCTGTAGCTTCTAGGTGCGTATAAATCACGTGGAAGTAACTTATATGTGAGCGTCTGATCCCTCATCGTTCAAATTGGAAATGGGCATCATGGCTTTTTTTTGCTTCATGACAGTTATCATTACACTTGCACAAATGCAATTCTTGTGAATTTAACTCCACATTTTAAGATACATGGTTGAAACTTCAGTTACGTATAATTTGAAAAATGCTTGTTTAAACAGCTAATCATCAATAGGTAGGACTCAACCTTCTTTAAATGAAACAGCATTATCTCAAGGGGTTACAAACATAGTGGTGTGGGGCCTTGAAATTCTGGAAAGTTCAAAATAGCTCATAAAATTCAAGGTAGGCTGAAAGGTATTTCTTCAGACAGTTAGCATGTAAATTAAGTGCAGGCCATGTTCAACTTTAGACTTACTTTTATTATCAGGTATTTCTGCTGCAATGTAGTCAGTGACCTGCTATGATTGAAATCAGTATAGTATGCAGCTGTAGTATTGTGAAGGCGGTTGCTTGCTCGTTGCATTGTTCTGAAATGATGCAGGATAAATGTATCTTGCATGCTGTTTAATAATTTGAGAATGTCTATCATAAACTTTTGAATTGTAAATTATGTTTCTGACTGAATACAAAGCTTCCTCTAAGAGGAGAATGATGTTGGGCAACTTGTAAATTTTTTGAGATAAATATTTTTCTGACAGCAATTAAAAAAATAATTACATTTCCCACAGCTTATAAAATGTCAAGCTTATTTCAAAGTAATGAATAAAAATAGCATATGAGACTGAGTTGTGTTTCATATACTGATACTACCTACAGGTGTGGAGGTATATGGGAAACTTTGATGAGAAAATGTGACCCTTTTGGCAGCTTTGTAAAGATCAGTGTGAATTTT
Source organism: Fulmarus glacialis (assembly GCF_000690835.1). Taxonomy (NCBI): domain Eukaryota; kingdom Metazoa; phylum Chordata; class Aves; order Procellariiformes; family Procellariidae; genus Fulmarus; species Fulmarus glacialis. The sequence goes on from NW_009198325.1 coordinate 3,178, forward strand.
GGGGGGATAGAGAGGAGAATCAAATGAGAGATTTTGGTAGAGAGCCTGCATTGTGAAAGAGAAATGCAGATTTTAAAAGTGAATTAATGTGACTTTTTCCTCAAACAAATTTGTCTTTCACTTTTGAAATATTCTAAAGTCAAGGTTAAACATAACTTTAGAGACTATTTTTAACCTAGAAACTTAAAACAGTCACTCATTTTTTAAAGTTCTAGAACCTATTCCTCTTCAAAACATTCACATTATGAAGGTACTAAGTGTGTGATCTACAGATTTAAGTGTGCTATATAATACAAGTGTTCTGTTAGCTGCCTGAAAGTAGCAGTTGTCCTTGACTCTTATATAGTAGATATAAGGCAGAAAAATTTTAACTGTTTAAAAGTCTTTTTTTTTTTCCTAAATGTGCAACAGTTGTTTAAATGAATAGTCTTTTAAAGAGTGGTCAATTTTTCTCATGTTCAGTGCTGTTTATCATAGCTTGTGTATGTTACATGCTTAACAATAATCGGGCATACCAGTAGTATGTACAGTACTTCATCTTTTTGATTGAAGACTGACCTCTTGAGCATCCATACATTATACAATTTTGCTTTAAATTCTTTTCTGAAGATTGAATGTGTTTTAATTTTTCAGCTGATGTAAAATTCTATGCTTGGTTGTACGAGTGGATCAATATATTACTCGCAGTAATTTGGAGTGCTTTTGTGTCTATTGTGTACAAGTGTGCAGGGAGATTTAGAAGTGTTTTGTCCCTTGAGCCATCTGAACTGTTCTCCTCAGTAGTTTTGGGAAGTTTTTGTTTCTTGTCTGAGTGCCTTAGAACTAACAGAATGTCAGATGTGGAAAGTCATCTTATCCTGTGGGTAGATTTCATCTTCCAGTAGCAAAGGCAGCAGCAGACTGCAAACTGGGCTGAGAAGTGGTAGCACAAGGGCAGCCTGCTTAGGCAGCTGGAAAAAACACCAAGATACTGAAGTATTTTGATATACCTTGTAACTTGTTTGCTAATTCTAGTCATAAGTTTGTGAGTTAAATGTTGAAAATCTGATGGCTACTTTCAAGCGTATGTAACTCATTTTTCAGAAGTCAAAAGGGCTGTAAATATTCTTTGCATCTTTTAAAACTGGAGATTATATTTCCTAAAAAAACAAACGAATGTGCCCCTCTGACCCTGGAGGAAGTGTGTGACTGTTCTACCTCAGTCTTTTGTTCCTGTACATGTGTTGGGCTTCTGTTCTAATTTGGTGGGATGTCACTCAGTTAAAATCATGTCCCATGTTTGTGTTCTAACAGTGAATGCCTTTCTAAAAATCTGTGGTGGTCTAAGTAATAATGTATGCTGTTAGGATAGTTGCTCTGCATTAGGGCTTGTTATGTCATGCCTAGAAAATTTTTCTCTGTCCTGGTGTCTGGAAAGCTATTTAACACTGTTTAATTGCTAACAGGTGGCTATTGGTACCTCTCTTCCACTTGGTGTTACACATACTATGTATGATTTTTACCTCTCTATATTTATTCCTCAGAGTTGCGTATCAAATCATCGTTTGGTTTGTTTTCTTACAGCACATAATACTTGCTCGTGGGTGGGCTTAAATCCTTTTTTTGTCTGGAATATTTTTAAATAAATAGCTCTTGATTCTGTGCCTTGTGAATTGTTATCCTAACTGTAGTGTAGAAGCAGTTATCTGCAAGAAGCATAAGGACCAGCAGATAGTTGACGTGCTTTTTCCCCTAGACATCTGATAACTGGGATGTGCAGTTTTCTCATTCTGTTGGAAACCCTAATCAAGGTGGAAACTCTCAAATGTAACTTATTTTGGTTTAAAGCAAGAAAACTTTGGAAGCCTCTTCCACTAATTGATTCTCTTGACTTTCACCAAGAATGCATAATAGTGCTAGGTTACGTCCTTTTGGGATATAAATGTTGTGCTCTCTCAACTGGACTTCCTAAACAACTTCCATAGACAATTAGATGACATGAATGTGGTCTGGGAAGCAGCTGAAAACACTTGGTGAAACCTAGTTGAGCTAGTTGTTCTCCTAAATAGACAAACCTGATTAAGCAGTTTTTACTGTAAGTGCTATTTGTTTCCTGTCCTGTGACACGCACACCTTCCTTTGATATGTTGGTCATTATGTGCTGTGGAGAAAGAATAAATAACAGCAATTAAATCTGCAAGTGTCAGAAGCCAAGTAATGTGCGGAGATGCACAGTCATTAAATGCTGAGTAGGCAAATGTTTCATGGACTTCTGCAAGCTGATTCCTACATCAAAAAAAGATGTGGGTAGTGAATAAATGTCACTTTTAATTACGTGCTGTCTTGTATATGAGGAGTAAGATTGGCCATATGAAGCTTTCCAGTTTATCTGGTAATACTACTCTCTTTTATTACATCTATTTTAAAAGCAGGAAACCCAGTGGTAGCTTAGTTTAATAGTAGACAAAAAGTCAATTTTAGATTAAAGAATGCATTAGTTATGAGCAATAGTAAAGTATTGTGAAGGATTTAAAATTTGGTAGTCCAGAAACTGCTTGTGGAGACAGTCTGACTTTAAGTTGAAATCTTGCACTTGCTACACTATTAAGGTGTGAATTGGTAAAATGTGTGCAATATCACTTTAATTCATATTATATCTATAGAATCTTTTAAAACCTGCATGCTTGTGGTTTGGGGCAGAATTTCAGTAGCTGGAAAGATGTTGCGTACAAGAAGTGGACTTTGAATGCCAATTAGTGAACTTACATACTTTGTATTTGACTAATAATGAAAAGTGCTTTGCTATACAAATACTTCAGCTTGGTGGTCAGAATAGTGAGATAAAGGTAAGATGGAAGGAAATGGGAGCTGATACGATTAACCAGCCAAAAATGGTCCTTTTTCTGTTTTCCTTGGTGGCAGTAGGAAATAAAAAGTAGTGATGCTAGATAGCTTTCAAAATATCTTAAGGGACTTGTTGTTGTGGTGATTAACTAAAATGTTTGTGCTGAGTCAGATGTCTTCCATTTGTCCAGAAATGGACTTCCATGTAGTTATGTGAAGGGTGACCATCGGTATGCTGGGCAGGTATTGAGGTTCATTACATTTTTTTTAATTGTCTGGAGGTGCTACCTTAATCCTTTCTGATGTTGTCTTGTATTAAAGTTATGAAATGGCATAGCCCTGCATGTGCTTACTAGTTTTGTATTGATTCTTCCAGTTTATATAGTTAGATACTTCTGGAAAACTGACCAGGGAGACTTTAGGATTAGCTCTTTGTGTATTGAAAGCTATTTGCTAAACAAACATGAATGAGATTCTCAACTGAAATGATTTTTGGAAGATACTCTGCATTTGTCGAGAGAGTCTGTTTGATGTAGAAATCTTTAGTGTAATGGCATTTGTAAATCAATTGTAAATATTAGATGTCACAACTGCGGAGTATTGTGAATGAAAGCAAGCTTTATCACAAAACCTAGTGCTTAGTTCAATTCCAAACTATAAACAAGATTTTTCTTGTATGCTCATTGTATTTGCATGTGTAATATTTCTAACTCTTCTAGTTAGAATCACCTGAAGGGGCAACACTTAAATTGTAATTGTTTGTACTTGGCTTTTTGTAGCATAATACAAGTAATAACTTGGAGGAGGAAATACTGAAATGCTTCTTTGGTGTATTTCAAAGCCTTTGTGCATTGACCATCTTAATTAGCTCTGTGGGTTCTTGTATGTGATTAAAGGGAAAGATGAATATTTGATCCTATCAACTTAAAAATAAATGGGGCTAACACTAGAAATTTTATTCTAGATAGAATTTGAAGCTTTTGGAAGATCTGTTTAGCTTTTTATAGTATTGCACTGAAGGAGATTTGACAGATAGTTCAACACTGCTTCTATGGGTTTGTCAGTGATGTTCCCCATTAGGGAATCCTGAGAAAGCATTTAGTTTTATTAAGAGGCAGGAAATTGTATTACCTGCCCGTTGTGCTGTGTAAATCAAAGCACCATCCTAGTTGTCACTGCCCCTGCTAGGCCTTCGGGTTTCAGTATTTTCACTGTGAACATGGGAGCATATGAAAGCATTCTTAAACATGATGTAAATTAGCTTTTGAACTGAGATTTTTTTCTAGGTGAGCTGTTATACTAAAGCATACTTAATTATTTTCAAGCATAAAGGTGTAACTTCTCTGAAGTAAAACATAGTATCATGCTTAATAATGCTAAATATATTGATAATGAAACGAAAATCCCTATTAAGACAGATCTTTAGGTGTTATCAGAAGAGTTTGCCAGCTGGGACTGTGAAGGTTAAACAGTGTTTGTTTGTTATCACTTCAAATCCATTCCACTTTTCAGCAGCTTTGGTGATGATAAACTGAGTAACATGGAAGTCTGGAATAAACTGTTCCATTGATTAGATGACTTACTGTTAGTTAATCCACCCCTACATTGCTTTGACTCTCTTAAGACCACAAAGTTTAAATTAATTTTTAAGTACTACTTTTGTATTGCTGCATTTAGGAATGTGTGGAGTCCTTGGGTCTGCTTTAGTTAGTATTTGTTTATATTACCAAAGTGCTTTTTCTTTCACAGGGTCAGCTGTAGAGGCTTTTCTGTGTTAGCTGTAGGGAATGAGCTCTAGTCCTCACTCCTTGTCTCTGTAATATTCTAGCACGGATTGGAGATTAGGGAGAGATGGTGGTAACTGGCGGGGACACTTGGCCTCACAATAAAGCTTTGTGTTCCCTAGTTTGAAGGAATGGCGTTAGAATTTCAAACCTGACACAGTGGCTTCCCAACTGCATGACAAGCTTGAGGGGGTTTGCATGCACAGGGAATATATTATTTCACTTCTTTGTGTTAAAGTATATTTGACATCTCTTGCACTGTATCTAGAGATTTGAAAAAATTATACTTAGAATCAGTCTAATCCGTGCAAATGGATGTAATTACATTTTTTTTCAGTTTGAAATTTGAGAACTATATGTGTTCAAATTCTGCTGTTTGGTGCCTGAAGCTTTGTTGGTAGTGATGTTGCAAATACAAAGATAACTACTTACCAGTTTGGTTTCTAGCTGCTTGTAATAGCTGATTTCAGATATGAGAATTGTAGGTGTCTCCTATTTGTAATAACAGACTTTTCTAAATAAACAGGGCCTGTACATCTGTTTCCAATGATGCTTTGTCAGGAACCGATTTTAAAGTAATTTTCCTTCTGAAATTACTCTGGAAATTACTTTCTAGATGTGCATATTCTAGATAACATAGCATATTATGTATTTCTGAAATAACTCAGAGAACTGTTTCAAAGTAAGGCAAGTATGTTAAGTAAACCATTCTGGAAACAAATGACAGAGGAAGCAAATTGCTGAACAGCAGAATGTGAATTCCTGCAGTTAGTATTTATTGTGGGACCTGTTCAGATGTTGAAGAATAAAGGGATGCAGATTGTGCTTCCATGATGTGATTTGGGCCCCTAATCCAAGGTGAATTAGAGGAACTCGTAGCTTCCACCTTCTTAAAGTTACTTCAGAGAACTAAATTACTTCAATAAAAATTGAGAAGGAACATATCAATAACTCCTTTCTTCAAACAGGAAACCACTCCCAACCCTCAGCCTTCAGAAGAGGAGAAAACCGAGCCAGCACCTAGTCAGGAGGTTGCCAGCCCTGAACAGTATATTAAGCATCCACTACAAAACAGGTAAATAGTACAGAAGCATGATTGTAATTTTGCCAATGATAGAAGAATGCCTGTGGCTTTACAGCTCTCTTGTTTACCTTATGTTTTTCTAGCAGCATTTTAAGAGTTCTCAATTTTTTTTGAAGATTTTTGCAGTGAGGTTGCAGAGGAAATAGAATCTGATCTTCTTGTAATTTAAAGCCTTTTCATGTAGTGTTCTTACAGAAGCTGAAAATCTTTGCAAATTTTCATAATGCAGCCAGGTAATTGGAAAGAGCATGGCTTTGTGTTTAGTTGGAGGCAAGCAGAGCTTTTGTTGCTTTTGTCTGGTGTGTTTTAAGAGACTGACACTGAGATGAAGTTGCTGCCAAGCAGAACTGGAAAACCTTCCGTTCTTCCTTGTACTTTGGGCAATTAAGGTGCCAGTGGTAAAGACTTCTCATTCGTATCTCTTATCAGAGTCTTACTCCTTCATATCTTATAATTTTTTTCTCCTGTTTGGAACTGAAAGTAGTAGAAGCTGTGTTAATCAGCCAAAGAGCTTATTAGACTTGATCATATGAGTGGTTGGTGTCTACAGTAATACTGTTTTCGTTATCTATGGGAAGCACAGCAGAAGAAACCCTGTAAAGTGCAAATGCACACATTTGTACCAATGTGTCACTAAGAGGAAAAAACTGTAGGGCACTTAAATTTTCTTGTTTAACGAGAAAAACATGGATCAGTAGTTAAAAGTATAGTTAAGAAAAGTTATAAAAAAATCAAAGCCCTCTTACTAAATTCTGTGTGCAGTGTGCAAAAACAGGTATGTCTTAAAAGCTTTAAAAGCTACTACTCAGCTTTTTACTGAGCTATAGAGGCAATGAGGACTTTACCAAGAAGTTTTGTACTTGAAAACCTCAACTTGTAATACCTTTACTGCAGAAAGGTAGTTCAAGCTTACAGGTTGAATTCCTTTAAATGTGCACAAACATTACTCCAGCAGCGCACATATACTTCAAAAAGAGCAGCTAGGAAGTCATTTTCTCCAAGTAAGCTGAAGAGCTGATGTGCAGTGCTCAGTACTTGATGTTCGTAGGTAGGTGCTGCCCCGTAGTGAACCTTTCACCAGGTGGCACCTTACTCTTTTTCTGAGTTTTGAGCAAGCGTGGAAAACCACTGTGCACTGCAGTGCTATGCTGTGTGCATCCCATTTTCCCTTGTTGTCTTTCTCTCAACTTCCATCTTTTTCCCCTAAACACTTTGCTTAAATTGGTGCTGACACTCCTTTACAAGTGGTAGTGGGGCTATTGCTGGAAAATAGTAAACTTTTAAAACAAGGTTTGAAATGTCAGAAAAGGTCTCAAAGCAATGGATTGACACCTGGCAACTTGAAGTACTCTGCTGTGAGAAGATAAATCTACTCTAGTGCTAACCTGAGCGATTTCAACACTATTGAAACTATCAGAATGAAAAATAAGCCTGTTTCGTTAAATGCCTCATCAGGTATCCTGTTCCAGCATTTTAAACGATGCTTTTTAGATCCAGAAAGCATCTTTGTGTGAAAGGTTCAATTTATAATATGTGTTGAGATTTGTACTCAGTTGAGATAATGATGAAGAAAATTGATGGAAAATTTTTCGTTTAGTCTTGTCTTTATATATGCAGATTTAAAGATGTGAAACAGTTAAAGTTGGTTGGGTTTTTTGTAAGATTGTTGTCATTAGTAAGCTTAATGCAGCTTCCCTTTTAAAATTTATGCTCTCCTTGTATGTGAGTGCTTGGGAAACTTTCATGTCATGTATAGCTTTAGAGTGATATAATTAGCTTTTGTAACCTTTACAAGGAAATTACTGGAAAGGGAGCTGTGCTCCTACTTTGAATAGTTGGTGGTGTTTTAGACCATAATCAGCTATTTGTAGGGGATTGCAGTTTAGCAGTGGCAGCAAGGAGAAACATCTGAGGCTTAGAGGTTTAGAGTCTTAGAAATGTTCCAAAACTATTTAAAATATTTACCTAAATGGATTGATCAAGACTGCCATGATTCTTGTAACGGGAACAGAAATATTGTTGATCTGCAAGGAGTTGGATTTGAGAACTGGGTTTCTCATGTAGCTTATTGACGAAAACTGACTGCCGTGCTGATAATATCTTAAGGTTTGCAATTAGTTTGGATATAACAATACAAATAATTCATTATATATTTAGTATACTTTAATTTCTAGATGCTATTATTTTATTTTGTTTCCCTTTAGATGGGCACTCTGGTTTTTTAAAAATGACAAGAGCAAAACTTGGCAAGCAAATCTTCGTCTTATCTCAAAGTTTGATACTGTTGAAGATTTTTGGGCGTAAGTAAAGATGTTTCAATCTGCATAATAATCCTGGCATATGTTGGCAAAGCTTATGCCAAAGTCAAAAATCCAAAGTACTCCATTAACTGCAACTTTTTGGGTGTAATCTGAAATGTTTGCAAAATTAAAGGTGAGGTCTTCCCCATTCTTCAGAATGTGGTAGAATGTAACCTTTGAAGAAAATGTGTTTGGAGAAGTTTTTCATACTTTAAATGCGCATTGTCTTGCTGTTAACACTGCAACACTGCTTATATTCGTATGTACATGACATACATGTAGAAAATTGTATTTGTGCAGTAGCTATCTCATAGTAACATGAATTTGTAAATTCTTGTAGCCAATTGATTGTCACTTCCTTGGCCCCAAATTTTGCGAGTTGATTAAATTCTCAGACAGCTGGCTCACTAGATGTTCAAGAGTGCCTGAATCTGGAACATAGTACTTGGGAGATTGATGCAGTTTAATGACATCCTTGAAAGAAGTTCATTAGAGGTTACAGAAGAAGCTACCTTAATTCTAAATTGAAGGTCTGCAAAAGCAGTTAGGCTCAAACAGCAAGAACAAAGCCTTTGAAGGTAGGCCTATGCTTTCCAAACACTTGCTTCAGTCAGATTCAGGTGGCTTACTTGGAAGATTTTGCCTGCCATAATGATGAAATGTGGAGAAAATGCAAGTAGCAGGAAATTGAGGGTGAAAAATGCATTATATATTTGATCTTTCTTGGTGTTTCATGCTACACTGAGTGGTAGGGTGGTTCTTTCGGATGTGATCAGTAAAGGAGAGATGGTGTCTCTTAGTGGAATAACGAGGCCCATCAGTGACCCATTAGCACCAACAGGAAAGAAATAGATACTGAAAATGTTGAACAAGTATTTATCAGTGCAGTCATCAGAGAGAGGGGAATAGGATTCTGTGCCTGTAACCAGCTTTCCCATTCCTACTATGGGGGTGACTGATGGTTGAGTGAACAGTAGTTTGCAGTCTTGGGGTATGTGATGGGAGGCTAAATTGTTTGAAGCTCATTATTAAAGTTGGTTAAGGGTAAGTTTTTTTTGAGCTCCTATAACCAAGATAGTCTGGGTAATTAAAAGAAGTGCTTAATCTAGGTGTCTGCAATCAAGGTACAAAATCAGTCACAAGCAATTGAGAAGTTATGCCTCCATTGTGGTCGGAGTGGGAAATAGGTGTGTTGCTCTGGGGAGAAAATATTAAGGTTAAGGTAAACTTAAAAGAAGGAAGTTGGTAAATCTGTAACTGGCTTTGTAAATTCCTATGCCTGATTTCTAATTGTTAGAACATCGCAGTAATTAATTTCCTTTTTGGTGCTGGACCATGCCTGAATGTTAGTTGGTCTTGGACTACAGGTTACTGTGGTCTGTGCAGGCCTTCTTCTAAAGCCTGACCTTATCAGTGCAGGGAAAAAAAGCATCTATCTTGCTAGAGGAGGAGACAGTATGTACTCCTTTGATTCGCCCCCCCCCCCCCAATTGCATAGTTGTAAACTTAATTTGGAGTATATATTTTATATTTTGTTGCTTCAGTCGTCTGTTCTTGCCTTTTGAGTCCCTATTTCAATTTGAATTATTAGGCCTAATTACTATTATTAGATTATTATCTAGCCTTCATCCCTAGAGTATTGTATTAAATAACAAAGTTGAGTATTTCTCCTAAAACCTCTCTCTGCAGAGAGAATAGCCTTAGAAATATAAAAAATTATCCTTTTTCCATGTATGTATATGTACAGAATACACATGCACACAGAACTTGTTGCCGTGAAAGTTCAGTAAGTTATGTTTCTAATAACTTTGTTAGAACTAGGTTTAAAAGAAGCATTGGTATTTCTGGAAAATGCTGTTGTATAGGAATCCAGCAAGTGTTCATAAACCAGTTTCCATTCTGCTTCTTTAAGCCCAGAACATCTTAAAGCTAATGCTTTTATACTGCTGAAAAATACTTGGGAAATAGGGTTGCTTCTGAAATAACTTTAATGCTTTTTAATTTTTGTATTTTATTTGGTCATTTGTCTTAAATTCTTTAAGAATTTTGTACCTTAAAATAATGCTTAGTTTTTAATCCTGCTTTTTTCCCTCCAATAGTTTATACAACCATATCCAGCTCTCTAGTAATTTAATGCCTGGTTGTGACTACTCGCTCTTTAAGGTATGCTTGCTAACCTTTTTTCTTCAGTTATGGATGTTGATGGATGGTTTCCTGACCAAGCAAGATACTGTCCAAATATTTCACTTCAGATATTTAGGAACATGGTTGGGAATGTCCTAAAGGTATTAATTTTTTTAGGAAGTCCCAAACACATGCCCTCTGAAAATCAGGCTGTCACTAGTTCTGAAAATGCAAGTCGTTGCTTTAACACACTTCACAGACAGTACATTTTAATCTGTTGCTATGTTTGTCTTCATTCTATATTTGAGATGCTTATGCAAATAATTAAGTCTCAATGATTTTTATAATATGAAAGATTTTCCAGCTCTGTCATTTGGTGTGACATGAAATGAGTTAAAAATGTCTGATTTCTGTGGGAGGCTGCAATGTTCTCCAGTATTCTTCATGAGCACTACTAGCCAGATGTACAATGCTCCTATAATTAATTTTTACACCACCAGTTACATGCCGTATTACTTACGTATGAAATAGAAAATTGTACCCAACACTGACACTTAAAGCATGCTGAAGAAGTGTTCAGGCTAGTGAATAGGAAATGCTGATGAGAAAGCGTACATGAAATCCTGCCTCGGCTGGAGTGGGGATCTGAGCTGGAGCTCTAAATTAAATCCTAACCTCTCCGAAGCGCTTCTAACATACAGCTTCCTTTCTGGATTCAAATACCTAAATAGTCCTCAAAGTACTGGTGCCTGGTTTCTCCTTTGCTTATAAAACATAGCTACTGGCTGGGACTCCTCAGTTGACTGTAAAGTTTGCAAACCTCAGCAGCTTTAGGTAGTGAAGAGGTGGTGATACTTGGGTTTGGGAAGGTAACAGTATTTTAGGTGACTGAGAAACCTTACTAGTAAATTTCAAGAAGCTGTAGGCCCTTCAGAGGTTAGGCTATCTATGGATCATGCTTGTATTTTTTGCATGAATCCTAAATTTGTGGTTTAAGTGTGTGTATCTATTCTGTGCTTGAATATCATCAATCAGCAATAATTTAATTATTTAAATGCATGGAACAGGTACAGAATTGGCAACTGTTGCAGGCTTCTGAGCAATCTCTTGCTGTTGTCCTTCAACTGTGACCTCGTAGGAGTGCCTCTTAAAGGTGATGAAGTAGTTTGAGCTCTGCAGCTGCCAGTGAGGGTGTTAAATTTAAAGTGAGCTGACACCACTCCGTCCTGCACGTTGAACACTTAATTAGTTTCAGCCAAAGTTCTGTAGTGTGGCTCTCTTAATAGACATTTCTTAACCAAATTTCAGTGTCTAGACAGTTACCTGCTTTTTTTAATGACTGACTTTCCTGAAGTGCAGCATAGCTGGTGGATATGGGAGTGGCAGCTGGCTGCTTTGCTGGATCAGTGCATCCAGAGTCATGTAATTGAGTGCAGGGCCATTGGTAAAGCATGAATCAGAATGCAACTTGCTTTTAAATGGTGTGTTGATTTTTGTGGCCCTGGCAATTAAAACCCTCTTATTCTCACCTTGTGCGTGCAGGAAGTCATTGAGATAGACTGCCGAGGGTGTCTGTCTCAGTGAAGTAATCTTTATGCATAAGCGAAGCACTCGGCCAATGTTGCAGTGAGTCCAAGACTTAAAATAAGGACTCCAGAATGTAGCTGCTAATTTTATCTGTTTCACACAGGGCAAAGTGGATGTTTGGCTTTGCCTGTTCCCACAGTTTTTATGTAACATTGTGTAGCCGAGACTTTTGCCAGGGCTGTAGAAATAAAAATTCATTAGAGAAAATGCACTTTTTAAGCTGTTTTGGAACTTTGGTATTGGCATAAGACAGAATTTCTGGACAGGTATGTATCTTAAAGTATATACTTTTTTCTTAAGTTGCTATTTCAGTTACCACTGGCCTTTTGGTTGTTATTTAGGAAAAGTACAGATCAAGTCTGATTTAACTTCTGGCTGTTCTGTGCAGGATGGGATTGAACCCATGTGGGAAGATGAAAAAAACAAGCGAGGAGGACGATGGCTAATTACACTAAACAAACAGCAGAGACGAAGTGACCTTGATCGCTTCTGGCTAGAGACAGTAAGTACTACAGCCTTACAAGTTGCAACTGAAGAATCTTGCATTTGTATTATTTTAACTAGTTTGTTCTTTCTGTGTGCCACACTTGAATTCTAACTTCCTGGCAGCACAGTGTCCTGTAAGTTTTTATTGACAGGCATGATTTTTCAATAGTGATGCTCAAAGTAGTTGTATTCTGTTGAGTACTTTCTTATAACAGGCAGCAACAGAGGTATTTCTACAGGACAGATTAACCTTTTACTGTGGAATGTACAGAATAGCTGTCAAGCTACTGGGAAAATAATACTTTGTCTTGAATGTGACTCCCAAATGTAACTGTTTAAATGTAACAATTTGTTTTACAAATACTCCTATAAGTGAATGGTTTTCAGGTTTTGGTCTTGCTGAAACAGGGGAGTTTCAGATTTATTTTTGTTCTTTCTGTACTTATCTTAACACTAGGATAGGCAAGTAATAGCACAATCTTCCTGTGCACTATAAAAATGCTTTTCTCCATTGCTGTTATCTTTCTGGAATAGATTTTTTGAATGGTAAATATACTTCTAGAGATTATGTGGCTTGCAGTAAATGTGTTGTAGAAAAGGATACAACTGTACTGTCCAGGAACTGACTCAGGATAGCCTAAGAGAGTCTAGTGTGATCTGCATTTTAGGGGCATGGATTGCAGGGAGTACAATGCAGAACAATCTTATCAAATATTTGATCTTTTTTCCCTGCTTGTGTGAGAGGCAAGAACTATTGCATCCCTTTGAAAGGAAGAAATGGCCTTCAGGATCAAAGCAGAGGTGTCCAAAGCACCAGAGCTATTGGGATCTGTAGGTCACTGTAATGATTTGAAGAAAGGATGATGAGCATTATACTACTAGGCAGTATGACTGCACATGAGTAAATAAACATCTTGCTGTGTGCATTTGGCCTCTCCCCCTAAATGCCTGTGTCAGTCCTTCTGACTCTGAATAATCATTACATATGGATTGGAAACGTGTAGATAGTCTATGTAGACTTAAGGCACAAGGGCTCTGCTTTTTGTTCAGTAGCAAGCAATGGCACAGAGCCCAAATACCCAGGTGACTGGGATATGTGCTCTAAAACAACCCTGTCACTTCTAATTCCAATAATTATTTGTAACCAACTTTCTCCGATAAGAATCAAAACCTCTTCCTTTATCACTCCCTTTTGGAACAAATTTTTATTTTAATCTAATGATCTTTACCATTCTTAACTGTAAACTAAACTTCATTGGAGAAGACTTTTTTCCCCTGTTGTGCAGCATTCATGAAGAATATACTTGACTGCAGTGTCTATTGAGCATGGTAGTCATCTTTGCATGTATAAGGCTGTTGATCAGTATTTTGAATGTTTGTGTGTGGTTTAAACTTAAATGTTTATGGCTTTCAGTACTCAGTGAATGTGTGCATCCTGCAACTGGATGTAACATTTAAAGCATGCGTAGTTATACCTGATTTATTCAATAGCATACTTTGTCCTTTTTGTATTTCCTTGATGAAGTCAGCCCTTGCAGCTCTTATGGGTACTGAAAGACCTGCTTTGTTCAAAAAGTTGCAAGTGTGTTGAATTTCCAAATGTTATAAGTGATTCTGGAAAATTAATATAATGGCAGTGTATTGAACGTACTGTGCAAGTGAAGTAAACAAGCATCCATTTGGAGACTAATCCTGCAGAAGGATTTTTAATTCAGCATGGACTAGATAAATCTGTCTTAACCACAAGAAATTCTCAGTTTTATATATTTAAAAATTGCTTATTTTACAAGTTGCAAGTTGTAGATTTTAAAAATCACTTTCACAGTTAGCATATTGTACAGCGATGTGACCTAACTCAATCTGATGTTCCTGGAGTGTACCATCTTTGCCAATTCCAAGCTTCACCATTAGAAACCTGTGGGGGAGAATCTTGTATTACATGTATACTTGTGGTGTTGCACTTGCGTTACACTCTGTTCAGGATGACTGATTCCCATGTTAGAGTCTGTGGGAACTCTGAAGCTTCCTGAGTGTGCTGGTAGGAAGCAGCATTTCATTAGATAGCACTTTTCATCCAAGTTGCAACCTGATTTGCCTCTGAATTGGTATACTTCAGAATTGAAGTTGGACCTTACATAGCTGACATTGCCCAAATAGTTCTTCACAGGTTCTTCCTAGATAATGAATGTAAACACTTAAAATTTCGTATTTGTCTACCTGTGTTAAACGTACTTTGGAAGAATAAATTCCTTTAATTCTTACCTGGTTTTGGATTGGGAGGATGGGGTGGGAGGCAACACTATGTAAATGATCAACTGTGTCAGAATTTGCAGCTGCTGGGACAGGAGGAGAGACGGAAAACTCAAAATAGGAGGAAGATACCCTACTACAACTGAATTTATGTTCACTTGTAACATTTGGAACTTCACTTCTGTTTATTGCAGTATCTTCTTGATTGCTGTATGGCAAGTGGCTATAAACAGTAAAACGTACTATTCTTCAAAGTTCTTTGTGTACACTGAGTGTTTGCCTATGGAGCAGAATTCTGACTTTGAACTGCCACTTTTAATGGTTAATCTTTGTTTTGTAGCTGCTGTGCCTTATTGGGGAGTCATTTGATGACTACAGTGATGATGTATGTGGTGCTGTTGTTAATGTTAGAACTAAGGGTGATAAAATAGCAATATGGACAACTGAATGTGAAAACAGGGATGCTGTTACGCATATAGGGTAAGTAATGTGATTGGTGTCTTGAATATATGAGTGTAACAATGCATTTAAAGCCAGCTAACTTGATAGAGAATGCACTTTAGGCAAATGTAGCCTGTGCCGAGCTGTATCCCATGTTCAAGTAACTCAGTGCCAAATTATTTGTGTTACTGTGTAGTTTTTTGTATGGGCTTATGTTAGTAACTTCTTTGCACTGCTGCACTACCTTCGCTGTAGTTTAGAAATAATGAAGAATCGAACACAAATCTTGGCAGAAGTTTTTCATTTCACAATGAGGCATTATAATTAATACTTGTAGATAGTGTAGATTCTGTTGCAGCATGCCAGTCTGTAAAGGTGCGGGTAGCCAGTAATAGTAGAGTATTGGTAAGATTTTTCTCAGGAAAGTGATGCTTACAAATAAGAGAAGAAAGAAAAGGCATTGTAAAACTTAAGCTCACAAGGATGTCCTTATATTTGAAAAAAGCTGGTCAGTGATGTGCTTTACAGATGTCTTCCTACATTTTTGTCTCTGTTTAAATGCAAATCAAACAAAATAATGCTGAGTTTCATTGACGTGTGTAGCAGGTCAATAGCATGTTGTAGTCTTCATTCCAGTAAGCAATAGTAGTCATCTCAGATTATCATGTGTCTGTACTATGGAAAATGCATATTGTGCTCTGCGATTGAGCAAGTATTGTTAAAGCTAGTGTATTCTTATGCTGTAGTATCGATGCTTCAAAATTACCTGCTGTTAAATTCGGTCATTGTAGGCCGCTTAAATATTTTCATTGGTTTGCCTAGGTTATCTTCCCAGCTTAGCACGTCTGTCTTAGGCCGAACTTCAACTGTCAGGCATAGTAGCTAGCTAATATCTTTCACTTATTCAAGGATACTTCTCTTGACACATGCCTCATTTGGGCCTTTATGAACCTGGTGGGGTGTGCCTTATACTAACAATTTCATTATACAATCATGTTCAGACTTGAAAGGTAAGTGTTTAACAATAGACAAATAGAACTGTGGTACACATCTTCTGCTAGTAGAGAATAACCTTACACCAAAGCTAATAGGCATCAGAGTGCATTTTTAGCACTCTGTTAACCATTAACTAAGGAGCTAAGATGACTCCATTAGAGAACTAACTGTAAAAAAGTTAAGATTTTGCAAACTGACGGACACAATGATGAATGTAAGTTGACTGCCTGCTGTCATGTTGCCATAACTCCAAAGACAATACATCAAGCTTTTATTTAACAGTTAAAATTGGGGTAGGCTATGGTCCTGTAAACTGCTCCATTATGATTAGGGTAGGTTAAAAAACCAACTTTATATAGCTTTGTTAACAAGCTGCAGTTGAACAGGCTTGTTCTGTGGTTTAGTCAGAGTTTGCAGCCTAGCACCATTAGTGGCTTGCATCTCACCTGTACTCTATGCTAAGGAACATGGTGGGTGTGTGTGTGTATGTAAGGGGGGGTACTGCTGCTTCTTTCTCTTAAGTCATAAAATCCAAGCTGATTTTTCTTAAAGCTCCAGTTGGGTAGTGGCCCGTGACCCAGTACCATGACCAGCAATTCATTATGGGGATGGGGGGCCTGCTTTCTATCAACAGTTAAAGAAAAGAGAGCAAGTCTTTGTGCCAGAGATGTGTGTGGTGATAAAAACTGACTGTTCCGGGGAATTGCTCACTTACTTGGTTCAAGTGACTTTATCATCTCAGTAGTTCTGGAATCGTGGACCATGACTTCTTCATAGCTGTTTTGTTTCTATATGTGGGAATATAGCTTGCTGATATTAATGATACTCACATGGATGCAGTAGAATCCCTGTGTTCTACATTTATGTAGGCCTGTTAATTATTTTTTGGCAAGAGCTTGTCCTATTTTATGTGGTAAGTCATTGTTCATACGGAACTATAAGCTGATTTTAGATGCAATAAGCTAGAAAAATCCTGTTTCAACTCCTTTACTTATACTTCAGAAATTGTTTCTAAATAGGCAACTATTTTTCATGAAGACGTCAGCAGATCTTAAAAGCAGGTGTCCTGTTACTAATTCCTTCCTAAGGGCTTTGCTTAAACTGTTGTTCTGTTTCTTTTCTCCAGGAGAGTATACAAGGAAAGATTAGGACTTCCTCCAAAGATAGTGATTGGTTATCAGTCCCATGCAGACACAGCTACTAAGAGCGGCTCCACCACTAAAAATAGGTTTGTTGTTTAAGACGACACCTTCTGAGTATTCTTTCATAGGAGACTGCGTCAAGCAATCGAGATTTGGGAGCTGAACCAAAGCCTCTTCAGAAGCAGAGTGGACTACATTTAAATTTGATTTCCATCTAAGTGTTGTTAAGATTTGTGAGAAGTCTCATTCGCCTTTGTCTTGTACTTCTGTGTTCAATTTTTTCTATTTTGGCTGAAGTAACCATTACCAATCAGAATTTTAGTACACTTCACCCCCCGAATCCATAAATGTTTTCCTGGCCCACTCTGTAATAGCTTGGTAGAAACATTACTATTACAAAAAAAAACCACGTTTGTTTATCCACAGTATTCAGAAAAGAAGTTGCATTTCTGTACCTGCAGGAAATTACTCTGTTTTACATTTGCATTGTATGCAGTAACATTTTGCTGGTTTGGAAAAGAGTATGGTGCATACAGTTTTCTAGCAATTTTTTTATACAGCATCATCTTTGCTGTAACCTATGCTGATGGCTGCTAGATTAATTTATTTGTTTTCCCTATTTGATAACATTAGTAATATTTTGATTTCAGTTGTTTTTGCTCATGTAACATTTGGTGAAGAATCTGGGAATATGACAAAGGTGGAATAAACATTAATTTTGTGCATTCTTTGGTAATTTTTTGGTTTTTTGTAATATCAAAGCTTTTATGCATTTCAGTCAAATCAGTGATCTGTTTGTGTGATTTCCTAAACATAATTGTGGATTTTTTTTAATGTAACACCATAATTTACATTCCTTACTAGAAATAGTATGTCTGTTTTTGTATCTTACGCTGTATTTTAACACTTTGTATTACTTAGGTTATTTTGCTTTGGTTAAAATGGCTCAAGTAGAAAAGCGGTCCCATTCATATTAAGACAGTGTACAAAACTGTAAATAAAATGTGTACAGTGAATTGTCTTTTAGACAACTAGATTTGTCCTTTTATTTCTCCATCTATACAGCAAGTATTTGTACTTCTTGTGACAAGGCAGTCTCTACTGTGGCTTCTATTGTAGTGTCTTCCAAGAAAGATAAAGTCTGGAGCTATAGTCTGTTGCAACTTTTAATAAATCTGTTAGATAGTACCCTAAATCAAGGTGAAATTATATTGATGTGGCTACTGTTTTTTTTTGTAGCGGTTGGACTAATTGATCATGGTTTGCATTGTTTCTCTTTTGACTTTAGTTTATGCCAACCAAGAAATTCGAGGGTACATAGAAAGCTGTCTAGTTTCAGGTAGGAACTACACTAAAAGTGCTGAAGTGAGTGATTCTACTTTAGATATGTAATTCCTATATGAAGTACAAGTAAAGCGCACTAGAGACATGGCTACAAAATAACAGTATATAAGAATCTAGATAGTCTGCTGTTATGTATGTCTTACAATGAAATGAAACTTTCATTGGCTTTTAAGTTGCTGTGGGAGTTGTAAGTTTGCTTGACTTGCAGGATTGTGGGAAAATTTTGAAGGCCATTGAGTTAACTTCTTGTTTCGAGCACAATGTGAGAGGCTTTTTCTTTCCACTCTAATAGAGCATGCAGCAAAATCAATGCTTTATTGGTAATTTCTTATTTTTTAGTGTGTGATGTACTTTAAGATCTTGCCAGGGCTATAGAGCCTTTCTTCAGTTAAACCTAAAGGCAGATGCTTATTGGGATTTTGATCTTTGGGATAACTCCTTAAAGCGAGTTTAGTCATTGTGGCAGTGAAGCTTCAGTTGAATCAGGCTTTTAAATCTGCCTAAGGCACTGAAGTGTTTCTGTGTGCCAAGATAGACTTGAACACTTTCTTGTACATTTTATAAGAGATGTGTGTTGTAAATAGCGTGTCAGACTATACCAAAAAGGTATTACATTAACTTCCGGATCATTCTTATGTCTGTTTAATAGAAACACTTACAGTAGGCGTCTATATCTAATGATACTATGCCTTCAGTGTTGGTCATTAACCAGGATAGATGTTGGATGTGGAGAGAGCTATCTGGCTGTTTGTATGCTGGTTTCTGTGGGTTCTGGTGTAACTGGTTGCCTGCCCTGATTCTGCAGGCATGCAAAGCAAGTCGGGTTTGTTTAATAGGACCGTTCATAGTAGAATATAGCAGTCCCTGCCTGTTTTCCAGCTTACTGCTTCAGCTAATCATCTTTCCAGTTAAAGTAAGCTTTTTAAACTAAATTTCTCTAAACTACTTCTATTCTGTATCATTGGCCTCAAGCTGAGTAGTGTTTATAAAGGCTTTGATATTTCTGAATAAACCAGTAATGCTTGTATGCCCGGGAAGGTAAAGATGAATCAGTTTCCTGAGTGGTAATATTAGATTGTCTATGTGTATGTAATTTGGGAGCACTGGGGCAAGGCCCACTAAAATGAGTGTAATTCAGAAACATAGTTAGTGCTGCCCTTTTGTAAAGAGCGTTGAGATTAAACTGAGTGTTGTTGTGAGAGGTGTATATAGTACTGGCTTTGTTTAATTTCACTACAAGACTGACTGGAATATTGTTCAGGGTAGCAGCATTTTGTTCATCTAGAAAGGTGATTGATAGTTTTTTTGATATGGTCTCAGGTTTTTGAGCCTGAGCCTATTCAAGCAGCCAACTGACCTGCACTGTAATACGAAAACTTCCAGTAGGTTGATTTGAGGCTCTTCACTGCTCAAATAACGATTGCTATGTTTCTAAAGACTTGAGTGAAAATTAAATTACATACTTGCTTTATCAAATGTATAACCTATGCCTTTAATTCATTGCTAGAAGAAGCAAGTGACCATGACTCTAGTTTTCTCAACTTGCAGATCACTTTGTGCTGCATACTAATGTTCTTCTGATTATAATGGTGTAGTTTGTATTCTTATACTATGGGACAAAACAGAGCTCTCTGTTCTGCATATTAATAAAACAGCCACAGGCTCAGAAGAGGAAAAAGCAGTAAATGTTTAAATTTAAGTATCTAGTTTTGGTACAAAATATTTGGTGTCATTAAACTTCCAGCTAAACAGGTAGCCATTGTCAGTGTGTGGTTTCAGTAAGCCTGAGAAGACTCGAGAATAATCGTCTGAAGCATCTATTCAGAAGTGGTTTTATATGGTACAAAACCAGCAGAGCAAGGAAAGAAAGCAGAAACTTGCTCTGTTCAAAGAGGTGTAAGAATGTGCCAAAATATAGCCTGGGAGAAAGGGGTGAAAGATGAGAAATATTTGTGAATCAACAGCTGCTGGGTGTGCTGTAAATCTCAGGCTGTGCAATGCTTTTCATTGTCACTTTCTGTTTGTCCTGCTGCACTATCACTGTCTTGTGTTTCAGGCTGTCTCTAGCTCAGGAAACTTAATTTTTAAATGTTACCCAAGTTCTGGGAACTTGGAATAGTAGCTTTCAGCAAAGCTTGGACTGAGCTCAAAACTTCCATCCCACCTAATGGAATCTTTTCCTACAGAAATGCTTGGAAAAAATATTCTGGACACCATGGGACCCTTACTAAAAGCAAAAAAGTATTGCAGTTCAGCCTAGTAAAGTGACATGGGTCTTCCCTTTGATATATGTGACCTCCCTTGTTTCCAAGAAGCTTTACTTTTGAGTCTGGGCCTGATGGTTTTAAAACTAGCTTTTTTTAAGAACATCCTGCACTGAAGTACTAAACCAAATAGTTGAGCTTAATAGCTAAACCCATAGAGCTTTCAGACTGCCTAGCACTTAACTTTTAGATGACTTTGCCCTTTTAAGAACAGTCAATGGTTTCTGCAAATTTTTTTTGTGAGTAGGTTTTAGTTAGGTCTTACAATATATTTTTTTATGCAGAATTTGTGCCTTTTCATATTGGGCAAGAAACAGACAAATGAAAATGACATCACCAGTAAGGAAATAATTTATACCTATTTCACCTTGAGACATTTGGGTACCTGTCTACCCAAACTAGACTTGGAGAGCAGGAGTGCAGAGCATATTAGCAAGCAGGGTGGAACCAGGCCCAGTCCTGGCTATCGAATGCACCTGCTGGACCTCTCCATTATCATTTCAAAGCTCCCAAAGCTGTTAAATCTTGAAGACTTTCCATTTTGATCTCTTTGCAGGACACTCGTCACTGTAGCTGCTTGAATGGACTTTCTGCCTTTTAGCTCTTAAAGTTTTGTATTCCACCAGAACTTGTTTTCAGGCATCCAGCTCTGGCACTGCAGCAAAGCCTTTAATAAGCACTTAAATTCCTTCCCCTGTGATAAAAACCATGGTCACTTCTGCTTTTGTGTGGTGGCTGCCTGGCACTTTCCCAAAAGACTATGGGATGCCCTACTAGCCTTCCTATTTTGAAATAAAGCAGGTTCTGATGTCCAGAGCTAAATGTGAATTGTGGCTGAGCACATGATTGTTATGCTTCCTAGCATTAAGTTGTTATTTTGTGTCATGCCTTAAATGTAAAAACATCCTAGCTGAAGTCAGTCTGTTGGGATCAGTTTGCCTGCTAACCAAACATAACTCAAATTTTTTTTTTATTCCCTGCTAGTACTGAGCCTGTGACAAGCTTAGCTGTGAATTTGTGGGGTTTATGACTGCCTGTGCTTTTCCCATCTCCATTTTTCTAAATCCTGATACTTTTCAAGCCTTATTAAAACATATTTAATAAAAGGAAAAATACACTGAGTCTAGTCACTGCTTTTTTGGTCACAATGATACCATGGAGAATTCCAGGTGTTGCTAAACCCAGATAAAGACTGTGTGTGATTTCTTTGGCATAATAATCTGCTTATGGGATTTTCACTTTTTTATCTCTAGCCATGTAAGTATGATAATAGTGAAAATGATACTTGAAAGCATGTGTGAATATGTCATATATAAAGCAAAAATGACTCATCTATTTTTTCTATTTTTTTCAAAGTAGAAAACAACTGTTTCGTTATTTCTAAAAGGTTTCTTTTGATGACTTCTGTAATGAATTACTGGATTTTGCTTACCATAGGTAGTTTAGATCAATATTTTTTTTCCTTATGTTGTGCCTATTAATGTTATTGAGGAATTGGAGCCAACCTCGTAGGTAAGGTTTGGCATTCTTTGAAGTAAAGCTAGTTTTTGAGCCTTATCTTCCTCCATATGTACAGGGTAGTTATCCTAGTGCATCTCACCCTGAGCCATACAAATACACAGAAAGTATAATGGGAAATTGGAAGGTACTACTTTATTTCTGTAGCTTGAATGAAAATAAAGCTTCTGAGGAACTGAATGTCTCAGCTTCTTGACTTTGTATGGGGCGTAGAGAAATGCAAATCAAACATAAATGAGTAAGGTACTGCTTTGAAATGTGTATTCACTCTTCAGCTTGGAGTTGTGTGTAGCTGGGGCTTCTGCAGCTCACCTGCAGATCAGCCTTGCTCTAAACAAAACTTAGGTAATGTGATTGCAAAAAATACTGCTGAGTGTTCTTCCCTTGTTTACCATCGTTTCCCCTGTAGGAAAGAGTAGTCTAAATATATTTGTATAGTGGTACCAGCTAGCAGAAAATTGCAGGTGATCTCCTAATAGGAGCTCCTGAGTTCCACTTGTGCCACCCTGTTAATGTTAAACACCTGGAGACAGTGCCTTGAACTTGCAGGAGGGGTTTTGGACTGTTTATGCTATCCATTAAGGGCTTTAAGGCCAGAAAGAAACTGTCTCTGTAGGTATATCATTGTACAGCTGTACACTTAATACTGGAGATTTTTTGGATACAAGAGTAGATGTTTGACTCTGCTGTAAACTGATTTCACTACATGGCCTCAGTTCATCTCATGCGTTTGAAATGGGAGTGCTCCTGCGTAGTGAGGAAATGGTGACTACTGACTTCCAGAGGTGGAGATGCTGCTTCAAAGTTTCCCTGGACCTGGAAAATTCATCCTTGAATTCATTCCCAAGAGGCAAGGGAGAAATATCTGCAGGCTGCCATCTGGGGACAGATGCATTCCAGATTGGTTGCGTGAAAAAGAAAAAGCTTAAAAGGCTGCTTAAGTCTTTCTTGATCCATTGGTAGAGAGGGATGTATCTTCCCTGTGCACACAAACTGGGGGGTGGAGGTGAGGTGGGGAAAAAGGGCAGAACTGAGATTTGATTTTCTCAGGCCATGAGGGTTGTTCAAAGGTATTTTGGGGAGAAATAAAAATTGAAGGTGAGATTCAAGCACCACAGGTTTAGCTGCAAAGCAATGTAATTTTAAGGTCAACTCCCTTTGTTGCACGGAACAAAGTTCCTTTAACTATTGTAAAAGTAGCCCCAAATCCTCAAATTAATGTTCTCTGAAGTTTCTGAATGTGACTTCAGGTCACATCGATTTGTCTCATTTACCTTCATTAAACTAGGATTTACCAGTGTTTTGGGGGTTTGTAATAGTGGTGCAGACTAGTCATAAGCTGCATCACCTGTGAACTGTTTTGGGAATGTATTGCAAAAAAAAAAAAAAAATCCTGTTTGGATATTGGTGACTTCCTAAGCAGCAGATGGTTCTTTCACATTTGCGTGGAATGTGAAAATGATGAAAAATGAAGAATTGGCTTTTTCTAATGGTTTTGGTGCTTTTCCGTGGCCATTGTTTCCCTCTATATGTGGTGCTGTTTAGACATGCCTCCACAGCTGTGCAGCAGGGTATGCAGTGGGTCTCTACTGCAGTGGGAGTGGTGGTCCTTGCTGAGGGGATACCCCGGTTGAGAGACATCTCTTTTGCTATGGGTGCTGTCAGTTATCTTCAGTAAGCTCCAGGATTGAGAAATGAGGTTTTCAGTTCTAGCCTCTGAGGAAATCTCCAACTGTACTTGAATTACAGCGTAAAAACATGCTCCCGGTTGTGGTGCACCTTATGTTACTGCACTAACCCTGTCACTTGCATGGTTCTTAATGCTGTGTACAATCTAGGATGAGGATCCATGTGACATTCGAGGTGTTCTGCCAGAACAGTTAATTCTAAATTGAACACAACCCCAACAACCTTTCCTCATTTATGCCCTTGAAGCTACATCTTAATTGCACTGAAGTGTATGGTTTAGGGTCATGTCTAGTAAAACTACCTTGAGGCAACTCAGTTCTACACCTCATCTTTTTTTTTATAGTTTCTCTTGGTTTGAACAACAGACTTGGCTTTTCTGAAATGCTGTAGTGTATATACTTCAGCATAATATTGGTGAGTTTCAACTCTAGCCTAGGTCTGCCTTCCTGCCCACCGAAGGGAGTGGGTACTGGGATTTGCAGCAGAATTGGCATGTGTCAGGAAGGGAATAAAATGCTTGGGCTGTGTGAGCTGTTTGCAGTGAGGTCACTTGCTGGCTGTCGCGTTCCCCGCTGCTGTGCCTTGCGGTGCTGGGCCTGGAGTTTGTAAGGAGGTTTGTACAGACACTTTATGCTTGAATATACTTCTGGCTTAAAAAGCGTGGTTTCTTCCCTATGTTGTGTCAGTTTTGAGAGGCTTTATTTTTGCCTATTTTGTAACAGTTTCTAAGGACTTCCTTAGCATAGTTGAGCTGTGCTCAATGATAATTGTATTGGCAACACCAGAGCACTAGAATATTTGAACACTTCTTGAACAGCATGCTGGTTAACGCACCTGCATGCAGGCGGGGCTGGCTGCAGCTGGGCTTGGCTTGCTTGGAAAGGAAGAGAGAAGAGATTCCTAGCTGCCTGGTGCATCTATTTAGGTTTTTTCCCAAACTGAGCCATTTAAAATGGCTTTAAAAATCTCCATTAAAATGAGAATGCACACAGTTATGATAGCTTTTCAGTTGTGCCCATGAATACCTTTTTGGGGGGGTGGCCAGTGGCAGACAGAGGTGGAGCAGAGGCTCACAGGAGTGTGCCAAAGGACAGTGAAACTATTACTCGGTGGTGACTGAGCTGCTGGGGCAGTGGAACAGCTCCTGCTGGATCTAAGAGATCAACCCAAAATACTATTAAAATCTGTAGGTTTTGTCCTAAACACTATAATTCCTCTTTTCTATAGGTCTGAGCCTAAATACCTCAGAACAGTTAACCTTTCCAGAAACATTTCATACTTTGCTCTGCATGTTTCAGAGGCTAGTATAGGCTGTGCTTTTACAATTGGCACCACTTTTCTAAAGTCGCAAAAGAGCTGTTTTGTGAGCGATGGGCAGCAGCACAGTGCTGTCTTGCGCAAGGGGAGCTGCGCGTAGAGCGCGTTCGCACCAGCCAGCGTGCCCCAAGCACTGGGCTTTTCCTGCCTGCCTTTGTGCACTTTCTCTTCAGGTTGTCTTTTGCTTAGTTAAGATACAGCTGCTGGGCTGTAAGCAATAAAAAGTCCTTTACTGGATGTAAAGTTTCAAAACAGCTCAGAGGCATAGCATGTGTGAGCTGTTCCATACCTTGTGATGGCATTAGGGGATGGATGACTTGTGCTGTAGTTTTTGTGCCAGAATATTCAGCAAGTATCATCCCAACATTAATTCCAGCGAGGAAACAAGTATTAATGATGGTGATGAAGACAGATTGAAGTCAGCTGAGCGAAAGCATTTCCCTGGGCCTTGAGCAGATGCTGAACCTGAAATCAGACATGATAGAGATTGAACAAGTTTTACAACTTGTCCTCAATTGGCATCAAATCCTTTTGATACAGCAGCTGCTCTGTGAGGTTACTATTGTGCATGTAACAGTTTTATCAGTTTCTTACCTTAATGCAATGTTTCAGGTTTTTCTGATTCGCCCCATGCTGCTCCCTTACCAAAGCAGGAATCAGAGTTTGTGAAATGGTTTTGTTGGACAGTGCAGTTCATATTTTCCAGGTTGTAGCCTGAGCTCTCCCATGAGCTTGAGACAATTGACTGTAAAGGCCTTTTAACTGTAGAAGACTACATGGTGGGGGTGAAATAAGCTTGCAGTTCTGTGCAGCAAAGTCCCTGTGTAAACATCATACTCAACCAGAAAAGAAAAGGTTTTTGCTCTCTGGACAGAGCATTAGTCCAACGTGCTCCTCAGGTGTTAGCAGATGGCTCTTTGGTGACATGAAAGTAGGAAAGACAGCGAAAAACAAGATTCTGTGACTTCCTGATAGTCTGCCTAAGTCCATCCAGGTCTTCATGTCTGTGTGGGGAGTGCTGGGGTAGACAATGCAATCCATGGGCTTCCTTACCTGTCTTCTATCTGTATCCTTGTGATATTTTACAGAGAATTCTCAATTGAATTCTAATTGAGTTTGAGATCTTGTAGAAGGGGAAACGATTCAGATAAGCTGCTACTTAAACATTTTGTTTTGGTCATTTAGTGAGACCTAGTGATTTTTTTTTTTTTTTTCAAATATCAGTGAACACTGACAACTGAGTTCTTGTTTTCCAGTAATTTCAGCCCTGTGGCTTCAAGTTCATTTGGTCTGTTCTGTTCTTACCACATTGTTACCCGTGCAGAAAAGAGTTGTTGGCAGCTTAAAAAACTTAGCCTGTTGGGTTTTTTTTTCCTTTCAGCAAAGTTCCTTTTGTGCTTTGTCATTAAGCAACATGGGGACAGTCTACTGTGATCTAGATTTTGCTGCAGAGGCTATAAAAAAGGGGCAGGGATAGGAGTGTGTGGATTAAGAATTTTGCCCTGGATAAAGGAACTCCTCAGTGGCACAAAACTGGCAGACATTAGGAAGATCTAGCAGGATGATGTGCTCCCTCCAGGAGATGGTATGCCAGTGGCACAGACTGGAACAGCTCCAGTCCAGCTGGGCTGCAAACTCCCCCTCCGACTCCAGTGCCATCCCTGGCTTTTGGGCGTCCTCCCTCCTGTGCACAAAGCGGAGCTGAGCTGCTGAGGGAACATATTTCCCTGCAGCGAGCTGTGGATCGTGCACCAAAGAGTGTTTGAGAGCTTCACCAGGTGCGTGTATCATTTCCAGATATGCTCTGGAAGGGCTTAACAGCTGGGCCTGTTCCCACCTTCTTCCTGGCTGAAATGGTTGGATACTAATTCAGATACTTGCAAAAGCAGGTTTTCCAGGTGCTGGCCTCCAGCTATCATCTGCCTGCAAACAGTAATAAAATATTAACATAAAAAATTTCAGCTGGTAAACTCGTGGAGGTAGATGTTTTGCACTATGGCAGTAGGCAGCATGTCCCAAATGGGACTCTGCTAAAATCACAGGTGAAGCAAGGTAGAAACCAACAGTGCCTTGCCTTTTCCTAACAGTCGGTATTGTGTTTATCTGTCATGTGTTTAGGATCACATAAAACCTTCCTTGTGTTTTCCCGTACAGCTGTTCGTATCTGCCCCAGCAAGAGGGACTTAAACAACACATTTGGAAAAATCAATAGACTTCAGCTGCAGGGGGATGTGGCATGAGGTGGTTTTTGCACTGAGCCCTTTAGAGAGTTTGTTTCTTTTATCTAGTGGCATGAGATGTGCAAGAGGAAAATAACTGTTACAGAAATTGTTCTTGTGCCTTGCCACAGTCCAAAGAAGCGGGAAATGCCATAGTTACAGCAGTTCTCTGTAGCTGTCCTGAGTAGAAAGGTAACTCTTAAACCATGGTAGATGTTTTTGAAAGTGTTGATACCTGTTTTCAGCATTTAGTTTGATGTGACTGTTGCTCTCCCTTCACTTCAGGAGGACAAAAACATGATATTTTTGTTCATATAGTTAATTGTTATCTCTTACTATGGGTTATGGGATAAGTAGGAAAAATGAACTAGGTGTAACTAACACTGGACTGGGCTGACAGGAATTTTCTCTCATTAAACTCATGTTCCATAGACTAAAATATCACTAAAAAGGGGATACGCTTTACT
Organism: Fulmarus glacialis; assembly: GCF_000690835.1. NCBI lineage: Eukaryota > Metazoa > Chordata > Aves > Procellariiformes > Procellariidae > Fulmarus > Fulmarus glacialis. Next base: position 31,013 of record NW_009198325.1, read on the forward strand.
TTTTTCCATGTGGTGAAATCCAGGGCCTGTTTATTCTTTGGAGACAGTTTTAAAAAAAACAAAAAAATCCCCCAAACACAGGGGTCTCATTACTGTTAGTAGAGCTACAAAAAAGATATTTCATTACTTAGAGCGTTCCATGCAGAAAATTGCTTTTCTGGCTCACTTGGGAGCCAGGAGCTCTGCTGTTTGCCTTCCTTTGGCACATACTGTGTTCTTGGCCGTGCTTATTTTAAACTTGGGGCTGAGAGCAAAGGTGTCCTCCTACCTACTGACTTGATTAAAATATTGACCTAACTTTATGTACTGTTTCCAACAGTGGCGAAAGACAGATGATTAGAAAACAGCTTAAGAAATGAAAGATCTGTAGTGGGATCTTTCCTCTGGGACACCTTGTCAACTTTTGGCAAAAAAACCTGCACGTAGATCATCGTGTTTAATAGCTACTGATTGATCTGTCTCCATTAATTTGGTGAGTCCCTTTCTGAATGAATTTATAGTATTGGTCTTAGATGTTCTCAGGGCAACGGAATTTCCAGCATAGCGATGCACTGCGAGAAGGCAGTTCCATCTGTATCATCCTCCATAGTAGCTTCCCACAAACAAACCTGGCTCAGATTGAGCCTCCCCTTCCAATTCAGTCTGGTGGCAGACATGCCAGAACTACCACTTAACAAAAGAAGGTGGAAATACTAATCTTTGCTTTAGCTTTTTTTTTTAAACTATGCTCCCTCTAGTAATCCTGTTTACAGTTTAGCTTGCATCTTCCCTTCTGTTGGGTTGTTCAGTTGCTGACTACTGGAAATCTGGTTAACAACTTAATTCTTCCACCTAGGGCAATGCAAACCACACAGTTATAGTAGATAAACAAAAGTCTTGCAATTTAGCAGACTGTGCCTTAAAAAGAATGGAATTACAGAAGCAGAAAATCTGATTTCGAATTAGCAGAAGCAACTCTTTCTGATAATTAGCAGCACTTTTCCAAAATAGTACCAGCTGCCACCTCTCGAAGTCCACCTCACCTCATAAAGAGGATCAGGTTGTTTCAAATGCAAGCTTTATTTTTTGATCCTGATAATAGTTGGATCATTAAGTCCAGATTTCTTTCTTGGCAGAGCCGTCCATAGTTACCGTGTGCTTTTCACTTTGCTGCTGCTGTAAGTCCTCTTTCAGTTAAAAATAAGCAAATTCAAATGGTGCGTACTTGCAAAGGAACCTTCTCTCCTCTGCTTGTGCCTGTTGTGTTAGCTATTTTCAAACAGCCCCATGGGTTCTTGATTACTTCGGGAACCTTGTGTCGCGAATGAGTGGAATGCACCTCATTCAAAAGAGAGAAGCAGCAATATGTTTTATTGAGGTAGAATAATAATTTGACAGGGTTCAATAAATTTGATGGAATTTAACAAAGTTTAACAGTGTTTTACTAAGGTTTAATAAGTTTGATGGCAAGGTTCACTTTATTAATTACTGTATGGAAGAAACATACAAAAGAAAATTGGGTTAGAATCGAGTCAAAATGATTCACAGAGACTGGAGACGAAAATGGTAAGGAAGACCCTCCTGTTGAGTCACGAGGTTCAGAGTGGACCCCCTTACTTTCTAAGCTCTGATGGAGCTTAGGTGCAGCTAGGTCCAATCTTAATCTCAGATTTGGACAACGGTTTATGTCTAATGGAATTACCTATATGAAGTTTATAGTAATTAATATTTAATAGCTACATGGATTAGTAATATTTCATTAGTATTAATTCAGCATGCTATCAGTCACTTACCAAGGATCTGTCGTGAGTAAAGGATCTCTCTGCCTTGGGCAGGGGAGGATCTCTTAGTCTCAGGTAAGGAATCTCAAACCTTGAGAGGCATCCCTGCTCAAGGGAAGAGTCACCTGGCATGCAGTCCAGCTGCAACTTGGGGAGAGCTCAAATTGGACTTATCCAAAGATCTGCCGTTGGTAAAAGGTCTCTCTGCCTTGAGGGGCAACCTTGAGAGGTGTCCCAGCTCAAGGGGAGATCACCGCCATGCTGCCTAGCTGGGAGAGCTCAAAGAAGGCTCACCTAGCCAAGTGGTGGGCTCGTAGTCAAATCACATGCGATGGAAAGGTTTGCATGAGACTCCTTGTACCCACAACTTTCTTTGTTCCTTGATAAATAAGACTTGGAAAAGCTACCTGCTATTCATGTGTTAATCGCACGATCGGTGTTCCAAGCGCGTATGCATCGGTGCTCGCTGTGTCACTCTGCTCCTTTGTGGGTTTTCAGAGAACAGACTGGAACTAGGGGAGTTCTTGGCCCGGTTACGGCTCAGGCCTTTACCTCCTTTGGAGCCTGAACCAAACTACTGCTCGTTTGGTTAAGGGGTTGAGTGCACCTGTCACACCTTCTGACCTAATAAATGAAACAGCCATAAACAAAGCCAGCTTAATTTCACCACGTCAGGCATTTTGCCATGGAAAGTCAGCGCTGGCTGGCTCAACTCTGTTGTCAAACAGAAGAGGCACGGGAGAGAGAGGACTCATCATGTAAACTCATCTTTCTCTGTCATGGCGAAGGAGCTTTAGATGTTCCTCCCTCTCTCCGGGCTCTGCAGAGCGGGAGCTGCACCAGCCCGACCCAGGCCTGGGTGCAGGGCAGGTTCCCTGTGAAGCGTGAGGCATATTTCCCCGGGTGAGCACACGCCTGTGTCTTCATGCTGCCTTCTTCCAGAGTTCAGGCTGCCTCCTCCCTCCACAAAAAATGCTTCACAGGCTTTTGAGGTAGCTAGAATAGCTACCTTTCTTTTAAAGCTGGCCTTCAAAGGAATAAATGCTGTCAGCTGGATCCTGTTTTGTCTACTTTGTGCTATATGAAGTGAGAGAGATGTTTGAGGATGTCCTGATTTTTTTTTTTTCTTTTCTGCTTGGTCTTTATGTCAATGATTAAGATCTTGTCTATCCTGGATGACAGAATGACAGACCTGGGAATGTAGCGGAAGTGTGAATTCACAAGAGTAAAAATTGGATCTGCTTGAGGGGAAGGGTCTTTTTTACTTTTCTTTGATTGCTCTAGAATAAATTAATTCATGGAGAAGCTTGGAAAAAGGAAGGAACTACTGTTAATGTTAAATAGTAATATGTACAAAACCCTCACTTTCCCTAAAAAGTAAAATTAATATCTATGAGAATCTGACCTGTTACTGGAGCCTGAATTTCAGGTGCGTAGAGTTTCCATGTTTGAGAGAGTCTGTGTCTGCAAAGGAGTAAAAGCCTCACCCTGGTGTAATTGCTACAACTCTTCTATGTAGAACTGTTAATTTTTCTCTGCCAAAGAAATGTCTTACCAGACTTTGATGTATTGTGTTGCCTCCTGAAACTTAACTCCTTCCTAGACAAATTTAGTTGAAGATAGAAATAATTCCAAAAGCAATTGTGCTTTATTTGTGCACAAGTTTAACCAATAAGGGAAGTTTCATGAATATCCCTCATCTTGCCTCCATAAAATCAACTTTCACACATCTTTACTGTAATCTATTAATAAAGCTTTTCTTAAGCTTACAAAAATACCAGCCATTCCACATAATAGCTTCTTTAATATACATTTTTGTACATTCCAAGGATAAGGGGATACAAATCTTTCAAGAAGTGATAGAAGACAAGCTCCAAATAACAGAAAATTCCAGCTATAATCTACTTCCCTTTGAAAAAAGTGTGTGTGGGAAGATTGTAAGATTTATAGCTACATCAAGTTGGCATTTTATTTCAGTCTTCATATTTAATTGAAGTAACTATTTGTGTTATGGACCTAGATGTAATGCATAGGCTGTGTTTCGTGTCTTTATCTTGGATAAGGTTTCGTAAGAGAGACCCGTAACGTAGCGGTAAACCGTGCAGGAGATTCAAAAGCTAAATGTGAAAACTGGATGTGACTGCTGCTGAGTCATGCTTACAGCTCAGCCTGGTTAGCTTTAACAAAGGTTCAAAGTGGAACAGGGCATCTTTTTGAGCAAGGAGGCAAGACCAAAGAAGTCCTGCAGGCACGACCGGTGCTCAGTCGTGCTTGTTGCTGAACCTGCTGTGCAGGCCTCTGAACTGACAATAAGGGAAAGGATTTGGCTTCTGATCTTTAGGTTTCTGGTACTGTAAGTAGGGCTTTGGCTTTTTGACTCTCTGCATAACATCTTATTAAAACAATCTGAACTGTTCCTTTGCTGTCAGATATCACTAAGGGTGATAAACAAATTTTCATTGACTTCAGGGATTGTGCCCAAAGTGCAGGCTTGTTGTTGCTCTATAATTTTCCCTAAATGTGATTAGGCATTCTTGCACTGGAGGCTGCCGTTGCCTCTAAGGGACTCTGGGAACACATATAATATATTACTTAAATGTGAATGTACTGTGGATGGATGAGCTTATTTTCTTCTTGCAACCAGTCAGGTTAAAACTCAGTCATGCCCATGAAAAGCCAATGGAAAAGGGACATGAAATCACAAGAATCACAAGACAAAAGTGGGTTTTCCCCCAAGCAATTGTTTGCAGGATGGCCTTCTGCAAATGTACATCTGCCATAGGAAACGGCTCCACGAAAAAGTTACATAGTGACGGATGTTCCCTGTCTTTAGGTGAGTTTACCCAAAGCGGGAAGGACGTGCTTCCTGTTCTCTGACTTTATGGATACACATGTGGTTGGGGAAAAAAAAACATTAGTGAGTGATAGTTCATATCCTATCAAGGATAGAGCTGTTTGCACTTTTGGTATGAGTCACACTGGACTAAGCACTGCATGGTGCCAATCAGTTGTTTCATCCTGTTAGCTCTTTTTAAAAATACAGCTGGCTTGCTCTCTCGCCTACCTTGCATTAGTTATCTCGCCTTAGATGATATAAACTAAGATCACATCTTTTCTCGCAACCAAAGACAAGGCCCACTTTTACAGCGCACGTGGCTCCTGCCAGTCTGGGGCCATACAGCAGATAACGGATCTGATCTGCAGCCGCTGTCAGTACTATTTTGAGGAAGTCCAGGTTTCAAACTCACCTGGCTGCTTGACACTACCAGGCTTCTCTTTGGATATATTCATTGGATCTGGCTTCAGCTTTATTTACCACTAGGCTTGTTTTACTCTTCCAAGTCAGGGTTAGCCCCTTGCTAGAACAGAACATGTGGTATTTGTCAGAAAGAGACAGCTTTCAGGCTGCCAGATAACCCAACCAGCCTGCTGCTCTGCAAACAATTTTGTGGGCCCTGCTGATAACAATAAAGCAACTGCACTGAAGATTAGAAGATGCCGATGTCTGTAGAGGAGCAAGGCTCTCCGTGGCCAACTAGAACTGCTCTGGCATACGACTACCCTTAAAGAAAAAGCACTTACAAACTTAAGAGCATTTATAGCATCTTGTTACTGATGATGGCACCCATCTGTATTTTTTCTGCTGTCACTGTATGCCATCAAGCCCCAGATGCTCATTATTTCATTCTCATCAGAATCACTGCTTTGGTTTTCAAGCCTGCAAGAAAGTCTCCATGGCTCTTTGCAACAAACTGAACGATACCAACCTCCTTCCAGACCAATCTGGGTGATGCTTATCAAAGGGTTACTCACAGAGTTCTTGCCTGTACTAGAAAGGGTGTCCACCCTTATCTACTATGAGGCATCAGGACTGAGTGCAGCTGGTTCCATGGAGCTGCTGGTTCCATTAACTCTGTTCAATCTGTATCAGAAACTGATTTTAAGCCTTGCAGGATTAATATAAGCTTTTTCATTTAGGGATTATATAGACCTATGAGGTCATGCTGGTGCCATTTCACTAGTACTCAGGCTATTTAAAAATTGTATTGTAGATCAAATTCGAAGGGACTCAAGTATTTTAAGACTGTCATTCAACCTTGTGCAAGTGGGCCAAGTTTATCTGGTATGCATGTATAGTGAAAACCCTGAGAAGAGCAGAGATCTGTTTTCTCATTACAATGACAGCAACAGAGAAGCTATGGCTTTAGGTTAAATCTGTCAGGTTTCACCACTGCAGGGAGGTAAGGAGAGCAACAGCTTCATCCTCCCAGCAAACCATGCAAATAGAAAAGCAAAGACTACAAAGCAGAAGAGGCTGAAGGGAGGGTCTGGGTCTTAGGAGGAGACAGCTCAGAACAGGTCAAACAGAGAAGCACTGAGTGTCCTGCAAATATTTGCTGTGATGAAGCATGGGAAGGCATAAAAGCAGTCTGAAAATTTGAGTATTTGCCATCTGCAGAAAGAGAGTTGGGGAATTAGAGTGCAGGTATTGCTCTTTTCTCTCTGGCTCTATTGCCAGAGGGCCAAGACAGGTAATGGTTGCAGATGAAGCTGCTACCTTCCCGTCTCCAGGGGATGTGGGCAACCTGGCAGCCTCCTTGCATTGCTTTCATTTCATTACAGCTCTGCTCCTCACACCGAATTCTTTTAGAATATCTGTGGACTGTTACCACCTGCCCTTGCCTTTCCCTGTGTAATTTTTGCAGGAGGAACGGATCAGTTTTGCTTGACGTAACTTTGATGTCTGCTGCCTTTAAATCAGCTTCAACTGATGTGAGACTTAAGCGGCAGCAGCTGGGAGACTGCTTAGCTTTAAGCATGGCTGGAGTTGTTCCGTGACCTGAAGAAGGTGGTGAATGTATTTTGCTCTCTGGGTGGCAGAATGCCATGCTTTAAGGGAGATAGGAAAATAGGTATGTGGGAGGAAGCCCTTATTCAAACAGTTAATACACCTAAATGTGAAGAAAGAGGATTTGGTGTCGATGTACATCTGTTGCCCATAGTTTGATGCAGTCAGCATGGCATGTATTGCTAAACCTTTGTTCCAGCTGTCGTGGGCACCTGAGTTTCCATGATTTTTTCATTGGCTGCTGTTGCTTCTGAGATTTACTGCTTCTGACATGCAGGAATATTTTTTTTCAATGTGTGAGTGAGTCTGCAGGATGGGAGTGTTGATAGCACACAGCTTGACCACGCTGTGCTGAGAGCTTTAGTGCAGCGGAATTTCAACTCCTGGCTGCAATGGTAGTTTGAAAGAAAAAGGATCAAACCAGACAGCTCTCATCAAGTCCTCTGATTCATAGTTCCTTAAGAGATTCTTGTCCTAGTCTACTCTTCTTTGCTATATAAAGGAAACCATACATACTTTTCCCTTTGTATTTAGAGAGCAGGCATGGATTAGGCTTACTAAGCAATAATCAGCTTTCACTGGTTTAAAATTAACTAAAACAGCACTAGTTTTTTTTCTCTCAGCTGGTGGCAGTAGGGCTTAGAAGGTGTCTGGAGGAGGCGGCTCAGGCTTTTGTGGCAGGGTGAAGAGAGAAATGACCTGCAGCAAATGACCTCTTCCCATTGCCAGAGGCATGGTGTTACGTCCATCCTGAATGAGTTTTCCTGGGCTAGCCTCCTGGCTGCCAGGATGGGTGTATGGGAGAGGTGAAGTCTGGGCTGCGGTGGGAGGGAGGGAGAGGTGTCGTCCTGGTGGGAACGGCAAAGCATGTCCTAGAGCTGGTGGAGGGCCAGCAACGGCAGGTGTCCTGTACTACCTACCGTCTGCCATCCTCAACCTATTCCCCTAAAAAGAATGTCCTGTCAGTGCTCTCCTCCCGTCTCCTATACTGTGCTGACAGTGAGCTATTTATTTTGAGTTGTAATTCAAACAGGTATGTTGGGGATTTTAAGCCCCTGCCCATTGCAGTGGGTAAGGACACCGAGAGGCCTTCACTGCTTTCATTTCCTTTGCCCCCCCACTCGCGTGCTAAGAGCTTCAGTGTTTCTGACAGAGGATGATGTACCACAGCTAGACTCAGTCCTGCCGAAGGCTTGCACTATGATCTCATCCTTACCCTGTAAGCCCATGAAAAGGAAACATGGTCTTGTTATGTGACCTGACCCTTTTGTCAGCACGTCCTTTTAGCTCTGTGTAACCATGTTCGTATCACTGCCCATGGGCTCCGTGTGCCAGCAAAAGGAGGCTGGAGCCTGTGTGTGCCCCAACACAGCTGCTCTGTGGGGCTCAGGACGTTTGATCTTACTTTGTCTCCTCTAATTAAATTGTTTTATTTTGGTTTTGTGTTTGGGTGGGGGGTGGGGGTGTTTTTTAACACGCCTATTACCTGAAACCCTGTAGTGTAACTTCAGTGTATATCCAGGCTCGTGTCACACTAGGTTTGGATTTGTGGGTTGTTTTTTTTTTTTTTTTGGCAGAGCAGCAGCTTAAGGTTTTCCCTCTCCCTTGAGCAGTTGGGCCAATGACCTCCTCCTGAAATCACAACTGAGATCCATTTTCCTTGTTAAAACAGCAACTGTGTAATAGTTTACAGCGTAGCACAGAGCTGTGCCTAGCGGGCAATGCTCCCATCCCCAGTTTCTTCTGTTGGCCAAGTCATGCTGGGAGATGTAACATAAGGCTAAAAACCTCCACAGGGTGTGGAAGGCCTGTCTGTGTGTGATGTATCTTTGAATTTCCTCTTAGACAGCACTGAATAGTAGAAGGCTATTTTCCTTTTCTAGCATTAGGGGGAGCACAGCTGTTAAGAGAAAGGGACTACATGGTAAAAAAAAAACCAAGATACAAACAGAAAAAGAAGTTCCGAACCTTATGAATCTAATCTAAACCCTGTCCCTACATTATAGTCTGTTTATAATCCCCGTGCCACCAGTAACAAAGCTTCTGCAGATACCCAAGATTGTAGGACCTTGCTCTCAGAGACATCAGGCAAAGAGGAGGAGTGGAAATGGACAGTATGATAATTTTTCAGTCACCTGGAAAGAAGCAAATATAACTGAGTGGCATTAGCAATTGTTGAAACCTTGTTTGGCATTCCAGAGGCCTTGTTGACAACAGCGCTACAACAGCCATTCAGGAATGCTATTACACCACCAGGACTGTCTCTGAGTTGTTGCATTTTATAGGCTATACTCTCTTGTTTTAACTTCCAGTGGTGTCATTGGTGATTGTACACAGGGCCTTGGCTACAGAGGAAAATACTCTCCTCTTGTTCTAAGCGCTTGGCTCTGCAGATGGGTTTTGTTTTGTACTTTGGTAGGAACGTCGCCCAGTAAGCTGTGTGGTAAAACCTCTCCACCCCCAGCCAAAATCGCAAAACTCCTATTGATTTGCTCGGAGCTGGGATTTCACATGTGGGCTCAAAGTTCGTAGGCCTAAGTAATTCCTCTGCCTCTAGCTCTGCTGGCTTGTGCTTGCTTCCTCTGCTCATGAAAAGTACCTTATTGATCAGTTCTCTTTAAACCGGTAAGGGTACTTCCTGGCTACTCTGTGAGCAAGGCTAGCAGAATCAGTCCCTGTGTGCATAAAAGATACCAGATAATGACATTTAGGCCAAATATTCTATCAAGGATATCTTATTTCGTATGTTTTTCCACAACTCAGCACATACTTTAATCATTGGAATGGACAGGCTGATTGATTGCTTGGCTGATTCCCCTAGATTCAACACCTAAAAATAGATGTATAATAGTTGCATAATCTTGGAGCTAAGGCTGCTCTCTGCATGTTCTTTGGAAGCCAGAAGTCCAAGTTGGGTCTTGCTGCTTTGTGGGAGAGCAGAGCAGATCCTCTGAGAGCTGGCAACGATGTGCCAGACTTGGTTTCTAAAGAGAGACCAAGAGGGAGTTTGGTTCAGCTCTTTCCAGTGATGTCATCAGCTGGTTCTTGTTGGTGTTACTGGCTTGGTTCTATCAGGTTCACAGAACATGTCAGCATCCATGCGTCTCAAGCTAGCCCATTCTGCACACATTCTTTAAGAATATACTGATGTTAGTATTGCCAAGAGAAGTGAAGGACAAAGTGATTAAGAAGAGTGATTCTTTTCACGGGAAGAGTCTGGGATGCCCAAAACAGGCATGCATTGGTGGCAAGCAATGGTATTGCTAGCTGCAGGAAGACTATGCAAGGAGGACAAATTGTAACTGGTATGTGTGGATTCTTCCTTGGTAGTATTACTCAAGAGGAAGTTTCTATGAGACTTGTGGTGTTTGCAGTGCTTCCAGAGGTCAGAGAAGGAGAAGTGGGAGAGAGTTGGAAAGGGACTAAAGAGGGAAAAATCCTGGGAAGGGCAAGAAAGAAGGTCAGAAAGAAAAAACCTTTGTAGCTCACCCTAAGAAGGGCATGAAGGCAACACATGCCCCAGAGCGACAGTGCCATGAAAGCTATAACAGAAACCACCAGTGGGAAGGGATGCTCTTCTTTTCCCCTCTTTTTTTTAATTTAGTTCAAAAGGATGGCAGAGGCATGAGGCAAACTGTTATTTATGTAGCAGGGAAGAAACACATATGAGGACATCTGTTTTAAGGAGCTGCTTCAAAAATAACCACAGGAGAGGAGTGTGTTTGCAGAGCGCAGCAGGCAACCTGCAGAGTAGTAGAAAGTAAGACAGCAGTGGTGCTCTGAGTGCAGACAGCCCCAAATAGCTGCAGGATTGTGTACATTTGTACTCATTGCCAGACCATCCCACCCTGACCCCAGTGGGTGTTTTACAAATTGAAGGAGGTGCTGTTTCCGTATTTTCTGCCCAAGAACATTGATCCCTTCTCTGTTGCACT
>NW_009198325.1:41566-51873 GCF_000690835.1 Fulmarus glacialis
TCAGCAGCTTTTAAATTCCAGTTTCAAGTCTTCAGAAAATAACCCTGTTTCAATGAATATCCAAAACGTATGGCAGAGGAATGCAGATTTGGATACTACTCCACCCCAAAGATGAGGCCCTGTTCACCTGCAAAAAAGGAAAAGCAGACTGAGAGATTTTGAAGCAGGATGCTCACGTCTAGCATTCTGCCCTAGCCTCTTACGCAGCTTTTAAATTCCAGTTTCAAGTCTTCAGAAAATAACCCTGTTTCAATGAATATCCAAAACGTATGGCAGAGGAATGCAGATTTGGATACTACTCCACCCCAAAGATGAGGCCCTGTTCACCTGCAAAAAAGGAAAAGCAGACTGAGAGATTTTGAAGCAGGATGCTCACGTCTAGCATTCTGCCCTAGCCTCTTACTGACTGCTGAGTACAGGAACAGGCAGCAAACCTGGGCACTGATTTACTGAGATGCTGTGAGAAAGTTCATTAGAGCTTACCTGTTGCCTCAGCTTGCCAGTGGGTAAAACAGAGAAGTAAAAAGCACAGCTTTTCTGCTCACTTTCCTTCTAAAGTGTGTGGTTTCGGACAGCTCTGAAAGTATTGTGGTGTAGGATTCAACACAAATACCAGGTGTGATCCATCAGTGAAATGAGAGGGGCAAAGCCAGATGGCATGAGGCAGCCATCCCACCGGGGAACACAATGTTGCAGGCACTGCGCAGTTAATTTCTCCTGTTAGCCAGATGAGAGAGCATGTTTGGTAAAGATCAGATGAAATGTGAGCATAATTGCTCATAGGGAGATTCAACCTCTCTGTGGCCAAACACTCCTTAGAGCAGACCTCTGACAAAACATTCATGATGAATTTGCATCCCTATTTACTTTCCAGTTTTTGGTAGGAGAATCAATGGCAACTACCACTTCAAAGTAGCAACCAGATATGCCCACCCCACTTTTTTAGCTATCCACTGTAGGTAGCAGAAACATTACGCAAATAGAAGTGAGAGTTTGAGATATAGTAGCTGATATCACTCTAGTAGGAAACAGCTGTATTTCTTTTTTATGCTAGTGGCTGTCAGCAAGTAACACTGAGCTGACTTCGGATATCCCCTACCTCAAGGGAAGCATTATCCTCTGTACTCCCTCCAGTACTATGTTTTCTGATAAAGAACAAATGTGTCTGCTAAAATCACTTCATGCTGCAGTAACTACTTGGAACGAAACTTTGTTTTCAGTTACAAAAATTCTCACTTACAGCACAAAGTAATTATTTGGAGTTTCGCAGAATTATTCCATGTTTACCTGGCTATGCCTGGTATAACCATGACTGTACTTTGGCCAGTGTTTTGTAGCTAAGTACAACCTGTGGTGCAGTTTCATGTGTATGTAAGCCAAGAACGGGATGTGCTTTGGACAAAATTTGATATTTCAGAAGAGTTCAGTAGCAGTCAAAATACTTAGAGTAAAATGTAGCAATAGAGAATTTAATGTCATGCTGTTACTCCATAGGTTAACAAACATAGATGGAAATCAATTGGCTGTCACTATGTAAGAGAGACAGTATCTTTAATCTTGGTTGTTGGAAGTAAAGCAATTACCCAATTAGTTGGGTAAACAGATAATTGGCTTTATGTTTTTACTGAGGTTCAATTCACCTTGAAACTAATGGTTATTTAATGTCCAGATGGCTTAGGCTATCCCACTGGATACCTCTTCTCTGTGCCTAAGCAAGTTGCATACTAGGCCCTGTAGGACTTGCATCTGACTGCTTTCAAGGAGACATGGGCTTCTAAGCACTGAGATCACTTTTGGAATGGGAGCTCTGGCATACTGGCCTGAATACCGAGAGGTATTGAGGCATACACATTGTATGTTTTTTATTCTTTCCTTGAAGTATTTCATGGTTTACTATTTTGATGTCTCTTTAGGCCTTGCCAAGATTAAGCTTTTTTCTATTATTTTGTAACCACACAGAAAATGTAAAACTGTTCACTCTCAATAAATTTCGTAGGTAAGTGTTTTATCCTGGCTTGGACTAAGCATATGGCTTTCTTTGTGTAGCTGTTTGATTGCATCATTCTTGTTTCATTTGTGACTATTTGGCTTACACCTCTCTTTTCCTTGTGTGAAGTGGGACCTGAGTATATTGCGCCATTCTGTTTTGTGTATCCTCTGGACATGCTGTTCTCTGCTATGGAACTATGGAAAACTGCCCAAATTTTTCCGTGAATACTGCTGTGCAGGTGCAGGCAGGGTGGCAAGTGCAAGCTCACGAGGACACAGATATATTCTGAAAAAAAGGCTGAATAAGCACTGTAAGCAGGCAACTGTAAACAGGTGTACTTCTATAGTGTAGAACACTGACTGCAGGCTCTTCCTTGTCAACCTAGCAAAAGCTGACCTTGTGTTTGACATGGTTACTTCTCCTGCCAACTGTTCTCCCAATTTGGCTGCAGAGTCCTATGCACTTTAACTTGTTCCCTAGATGTCTCACTGCTGCCGAGTCCTGCACCTATCAAAATTTGGGAAATGTCCCTGTCTCCCTCTGCGGTGCACACGGAGGCCCTGTGAGCATCCCCATGGAAGCCAGACATCAGCAGGCTGCACATCAGCGTAATTTACCACTAGATGGCTGGACCTCCTTTTTGTCCAGCTCTCGGTTTTGTTCCCGGCTCAGAGTGACAGTGCTTAGAGCAGAACAATGGACTCGTAAGCTCTCTGCCCACCCCCTTTACAGCTTAACATTTTTAAACAGCTGATGCTTTTAGCAAATTTACCTTTATGATGAATAGTTCAAACTTTTGTTTATCAGCTGTGCTAATATCTAAGAAAATGATAGATGTTTTGCAAGACAAAAAGGAAAAGCTCCCTACTCCTGTTTTTTTTTCCATTACATTACACATGTAATACAACTTTCATTGAGTCTTTTATTTCATAGGTGTATGCATAAGTGTGACACATTTAACAGTTCATCACTCAGACTGGGTTATAGCATAATAAAGTCCTGAGAAGTCGTGACATAGCAGCCACATATTTTGGTCTGGTGAATTTGGTGACGTAAAATTTGTAAAACTTTTAGACACTGACATTTATGTCACTGTGATTTGGGGTAGAACTGTCCATCCTGAGCAAAATTAGCTTTCCTTTAAGAAAAACTATTTTGCTCATGGTCAGTCTCTTCAAAAAGGTTAATACTTCTGGGTGAAAACCATCAACCTTCCTGATGACTGCAGACTGATAACATTATACAGAGCAAGGAGGCCTACTTCAAAAGGCAGATGGTCTCCTGCCTGAAAGCAGACAAGAGGAATAAACAAAGTATGGTTCTGTTTCTTGAAGATAGCACTTTTTTTTCCCTTATCAGTCTCTTCTTCACATTTTCAGATCCATTATTTGTATTTACTTGGTCCACATTGTGTGTTTATAGATACATTTGTATCCTTGAGTTCAAAACAACAGAGAGGTACATTTTTAATTTAAAATTACTTTAGTTGTTTTGCTGTCGCAACACTAGCATTTTGTGCATGCCACTTGCAGGAACAAGGAGGAGACATAGTCCCTGCCTCCAAGGTAGTATAATCTAAAATATCAAACCTGGAAATGTCAGGGCACTTTAACAGCTTTGTGAGAGGCTGAAGATATGCTGAAGATGTGCCTAAAGATGGTGGTACATGAAATGGTAAAATGGAGGTGAATCTAGAAATAGGTCTGGAGTGGGATTTCTTTTCTTTTCCAAATATTGTCTCAGGTATCAGTCACTCACAGTTCAATTTTCTTAAAGCACTATGACAGCAAAAAAGCTGATGGTATAATTAGTGTGGTAAAGAAGAGCAGGAAATCAAAATTAACTCCACCCATCCAAACTCACAGAGAAACATAGGTAGTGAAGCATGCAGCAAATGACAAGCCTCTGAAAAAACAGACTTCAAAAGTGATTGTTCAACCCAACGAGAATATCGGTGGCCAGTCTGTTCTCATCTGCAGGAAGGTTTCTGGTTTTGTTATTATAACAGGATAGAGTAAGAAAGGCTTGGAAATTTCCACTTACTGGACTTGCAAACAAGTAAATTATATTTTTCTGAGGTGTCTTCCTGTTAAAGGTGCCTGAAGGGTAGTACGTGCAGGTTATTTATGAAGTGTAACCTTGCACTTGGAAGTAGTCCAGAAACAAAGTCTGGACCCAGTTTATTTGCTCTTTGAACTCTTCAAAATACTGGAGTTCCCAAGTAAGTAGAGGAATCCTGTAGCTAGCTTGAGTCTTATCTTCTGCTACTTGATCCTGTCACAAACAGCATGCTATCGCTGAGCACAGACGACTCTCTGCCAAAGATGTACCATTACCACAGGTATCGTGTATTCCTCCCATGACACTATGGGAACTAGAAAGCCTTAACAACACCGCATGATTTTGTAATGACTCTAGTACTGCTATTTTATGCCTTTTGGGAATGTTTAAAAAAATGTATTTTATTTACCTTGTTCCTAAGCAGGTCTACCGATATAAACTGTACAGAATATTGCTGTAAAATATCTGTTCATTGGTGCTATTAAAAGTGCTATGTTTGCTGTGGCAGCTGTCTTTGCGTAACATCTGAGAAATCAAGTGTCAATACCAAAGGTAAAGGAAACTCTGGTATCTTTGATCCTGCAATGTGGTAACTGTTGTCAGATGTGAACAGAGCAAGATGTGTATGAAGACCCAGACACAAAATTGTGAGGAAATCAGGTTAAACGTATCAACCACCTTCCTTTGGGATTATCAGCTCACTTGCAGAACTCTTGTACAGTCCTAATAAACTGTTAAAGCCCTGGATACACTCTGCCATGTAATCTGACAGACAGGAGACACTGGTGTCACAGCAAAAGTGGCAGCCCTTTTGCTACCACTATTGCTATAGCTCAGATGAGCAAGCATGTTCCTGCCAGAGGTTAGGAGGTGGCTCCCTGCAGCTGGACTGCACTGCAGATCTGGGGCCTCCTCCAGCAGGTGCTGACTCCCTTGGGCACCTCATCACTCTCCCAAGAGGGTTTTGGATCAACTCACTGCTGTGAAGGCAATGACAGATCACAGCATCTCTACAGCCATTTGAATCAAAAAAGAAGGGAAAAAGTGTTGCTTAGATTTAAATTGAGACTTTGTTGCACAGCTGGCTTTTCCCACTCTGTTCTCAGCAAGATGATTTAAGGCCCTGCCTGCACAGAGGTCTGGGGGCTGAACTCTTGACCAGGCTGGCCAAACATCTCCTCTGACATCTTTTAGCTCAACTCTTGGCCAGGTCATGGCTGAAAGCTTTTCTAAAAGCTGGGCTCTGAGATTAATTGGTCTGCTATACTCCCCTCCCACCACTCTGACTGCAACTTGCATTTAAAGCCTACAACAACCAGATTTGCAGTCTTCCACTCTCTCATCCTACCTCCTGTTTCCACTCTGTGACCTTCTGACAGGTTTACAGATCTGCCTGGAAAGAGATGCCAGATTGATTCCTGAGGGATTGTTCATGTGGACAACTCTGATCCAGGCTCCCAGGAAAAACAAAAATCTGCATAGGAGGAAGGATGGGGGAAGCTCAGGTGGTTTAGGGCTGAGTAAAGGAAACCCTTGAAGGGAAACATACTCAAAGATTACTTAAAATGGTGGATTTGCAGAAAATCTTATCACCATTAAAAACACACTCAGAAGAAATCCTCACTCTCCTGAGTGCTATTACAGAGTAAACACATACGTTAAACTTCTGAGCTGTGAAGCGAGGGTGTCCTGTGTTATTTGATGAAGAATGGCTGAGAGCAACTCAGAGGGCCTTGAAAAACCTAATGGATCTTAACTTAAGAAAATCATATGGTGCTCCATCATAGGATAAACATCGGTTGCCCTTTCGGACAGAGCATCGTCAAGAATTACAGCAGAACCTTCAGGTATATATAAGCAATAGTCTGTGTTTGGGAAGGGAAGAGTTTCCAAATTTGCAGAGTTTGTCCAGTGCCTTTAGCAATGCAAAGTTAGAAGGATAAATTTGGCACTTACTGGAGTCTGAGTTTATATCCATATTAACGACCATGGTCCAGTAGCACCAGTAATGAAAGGGGAGGCGACTGCCCATATTCTGATTGTAGCCACCTCTAATTCAGGACTGCAAATCTGTGTCTCTTTTGTAGAATAATGCATATGTTTTATCTCATTAAGCCCCCGTCACTGTCCTGTGTATAAAATGGTTGTAAGAAGTACCTTATAGTTAATGCACTTTGGAGCCAGTTTGGATGTAAGAGCGTTTGGAACCACACCTGCAATCACTGTGTGACAGTGAGCTATGGACCAGGTACGTCATACTATGCCTGCTTCACCGTTGTATAGACTTGTCAGGGGAATTTGTAAGAAAGAGCTCTGTAAAAATCTCCAGAACAGGGGCTTGCTGAGGCACTGCACTAAAGAAACAGAGCTGCATTTCTGAATGTTTGCCCCAAGCAGCACAATGGTGCAGCTGCAGCCCCGGCTGCTCCTTTGCCTTTGACCGCACAGCGCGAGGGAGGAAGCGTGCCACCACTCCCACCCCTTCCTCTCACAAGCTGCAGAGGTAGCAGCTCCTGGCTCGAGGTGCCTGGCACAAGAAATACCTCTTCCTTCTCTCACAGGAAAGAATAGCAGGGTGCACTATTCTTCCCTACAGTTTCAAAGTAGCATTTCTGGCACTAACGGTCTGCATATCTTATTTTGTATGTTTGCTCCAAAGGGACTTCTGAGGCTGCGTCTTCATGTCTATCTGCTTAGACTGCTGCAAAACTTGTCTGGGCTCATCTTGAACAAACCAGCTTGCAGAATGCAAGCAGTAGAGCTCGGTGGAGTAGAGTTTGTGACCATTATTGCTGATACTTGGTAGTTCTCTTTAAATAATTTGCATCCCGCTTAGTAGCTCTCATCATCTTTGTTCCAAAACCTGCCAAATGCTGGTGGGAACTGGAGTGAATACAACTTGCAGTTTCTTTATATAGTTATTCTTACTTTAAGAACACATGAAATAATGGATCCTTACACCACAAGTACAGCATTTGGAGAAAGAAAATTAAGGCTCAGATACACATTCTCTTGAGAAAGTAAAATCAGACATAATGCAATTGGTTATCGGTTATTATTTGGTACGCCTTAGCTTCAGATTCTGGCCTCTAGCTCTGTAGATGTATAGACATGCTTAATGCTTTGTGAATCATCCTAACAACAATGTTGTTATCAGATTATAATGATGTTGGGTGGGTCCTGCAAGAGGATATTATTATCCAGTATTGAGAGCTAAGTTTCATACTGAAACAGCAGCTCAATACTCACCAGAAAGCCACTAACCAGTGTTAGCCATAATAGTAATTAGTCAGTACTTGCACTTGTGAATTAATTAAAAAGATATGTGTTATTCTTGTGGGAAGCTGAAGTCATGTTCACAGCTGGGACACAGCATGCAATTCCACCAAGGCCAATACAACTTGTATCACCACTTGCGTTTGGTCCTATGAAATTCTTATCTCAGAACTCCTTTTAAACCTAAAAAATGCCCCCTCATCAGTGGTCACTCATTTGCTAAGCAGAAAACAAAGTGTTTTCATGGTTGCAAAACTATCAAATGAACACAAATGGCATTACAAGCTAGTACGATATTTAAATTGAAAAATATTCTGAGATAGGTAATACCTCCGACTGTATAAATCTTGTTGTATGTCAGAAAGCTCTATGGCTTCCCCGTGGAAAAATACTGCTATCCTATGAATTTCAACTAAAATGAAGTGTCTAGGAAATAATTAGACTTAGGGACACAGACATTGAACTTTTCTTAGACCACAACTCTTCATCTCACTAAATGTGGCACATGGCAAGATTAGCAATGTGATAACTCATGGAACTACAGTCTTCTATGTGCTGCTTAGCCATTTCTCATCTCGAGTCACTTAGGCTTGCATTTCTTTTTCCCTAGAAAATGTGAAAGAATTCATAGATCAAAAAAGAGGAGCTGACACAATGACAGAGGTGCTGGATCTAAGAAATGATTGAATTGAGGAATTGGGATGAGAGCTCTTCACTTGGTGGGAAGTAAGAATTTCAGAGTCTGCATCTCTACCCCTTTTAAGATACCAAATTCTCAAACTTCCTGCACTTACTAGCATTAGACTTGGCCAGTCTTTGGTCAGAAGTCGTCTGCTGATATCTACATTTTAAAGATAGGAAGTAGATTTAATCATTCAGATGGGACTTTTCCTCCAATGTCAGTAGTAAATCAAAGCGTTGCCTAATATTACAAAGCACTGTGCTACTAAAAACTTTGCTTTGTCATTGAAATACTGTCCATTAGTACTCCTGTGACTAGTCAGATGAATTATAAACTAACAGAATTTGAATAACTGTCTTGCCATACTGCAAGGAAAGGTAATATCACTGCTGCTTAGTATTGCCTCAGGCTTTTGTGCCAAAACGTCACACTGGAACTCAGTGTTGACTGGTAACTGACAGTGAACTTAAAGTGCTGTCACAGTCATCTTGCTCAGCTTCCAGACCTAGATGGCCAAAGCATGTAAGAAGCGATCCACAAGAGATGGCACAAAGCCAAAGGATGGGGGTTTTTTATCCCTGTTTGTTTAGGACAGGAGACAAAATGTGTTTGTAAACCAGAGAGGCTGCTGCAGGTGCAGAGGACTCTGTTCCAGCTGGCATTCTGAAAGATCAATTACCTACATCAAAGCTGTTCTGCTGCCTTTGCTGTCTGGTTGCTCATTTCTGAGGCTGCACAGGAACTGTACACACAAAGTGAATTAAAAAGAGCAGGGTTCTGTGTTCAATACCCTCGTCAAGTGAGCAGTCTAACCATTAACACCAGACATCCTAAGTTCTCCTTAAGCGGATCAGATGAGGGGACAATGTGAAATGCTTTTCTCTTTAAAATGACACTTGGCAATGATAATACTATTCTCAATTGAGAAAGCAAGTGAAGTCATGTAATACGATGCTATAATTGATGTAGGTTGCATTTCTTTTAAAGTTGTTGATCGGGAATGAATGGATTAATAGATAAACCATCTGAGATTGTTACTGAATTTATCATAATAAATATTACTTTGCAATATTTTCCTCTTGCCTGTGAAGCATTAAAACGCTAAAGGGTGCCAACACGTGGTGTTAGTAGGGTGTTATGACAGTAATATTATAAATGTTTGTACAGGTTGTCACCAATATTTGAAGCCACTTGTAAAAACAGCACCTTAATATAATACATTACCATACCCTACTGTAAGCAGTGATGTGCTTTTACTCATTGATACAGAACCTACACATTACTAATTATTCACCCTTTTCTACCCTCTTCCCATGGATGGTCTTGCAAAGACACAGTGTTAACAATACTCTAACAACAGACACAGGGATAGCGTTCATGTGGTAAACTACAGAGTCATGGTTAAATTGTATAGACATGTTGCATTAATTTATCATTTACCAATAACATTGCTTATTTTCATGGATCCATTTTCAGCAGATGCTTTTTCTTCTCAACATCTACCAGACCTGATAGAGAAGTATTTCCCTTCTCTCTCAAAAAAGACACACAACCAAAGCCCCATAACCGATATGAAGCAATCTTGAACCAAAGGCTATCTTTTGTAGTTCTAACGATATCATACTTTTGAAGTGCGTTATCTTGCAACCTTGTAGAGATGGGAAATGTAATTTATTACAAAGAAGTCTTCCATCTTTTGAATTAAAAGTTTTGCACTTATAGTTGGACCAGGAAACTCTGAAGGCTTGAAACATTAAAATGATTATATTCTTCAGCAAAGAAATGCTATTAATTATTAATGCCAGACCGTGTGGACTCTGAATCCCAAAGTGTATGAATACAACTAAGCCACTAACTTCAGAGTTGGCAGGTTCAAT
Source organism: Fulmarus glacialis (assembly GCF_000690835.1). NCBI lineage: Eukaryota > Metazoa > Chordata > Aves > Procellariiformes > Procellariidae > Fulmarus > Fulmarus glacialis. Next base: position 51,453 of record NW_009198325.1, read on the forward strand.
ATAAATTCAGAGTATGTTAAAATACAAACTAGAAAACATTGTAAAATAGTTCTTCAGGTGTTCCTGTCCGTGCAGTGCATACGAATTCACGTGGGAGGTGATCTGAAGGCACCCATTCAGAATAACCTCCACAGTGCAATTACCGTCTTGCTCCTTCTCCTTACCGCAGCCGACCTAGAACCATGCTGCCCTCCTAGCTTTTCTCCCCGCGCATGCTATGGAGCGCTGTCCTCTGTTCTTTTACACCAGCCAGGCTGGTTATTCCTCACTGCCTCGGCATTGGCCGGCCTGTATCATCCCCCAGCTGCCGGAGGCAGGGAGTCCTCCGGCCTGGCAACCTCTGGGTTTTGTGCAACGCCTCGGCTCGGGCAGCCCGCCGGGGACTCTGCCGAGGGATGTGTCGCAGGAAGAAAGAATGGAA
>NW_009198326.1:0-263 GCF_000690835.1 Fulmarus glacialis
GTGGGGTCAATTGTGAATGCTGAGTGGCTCTGACCCACCGCCTGACTGAACTGATAGGAGATGTCCCCGTTAACACTCACATCCCGATCCGTTGCCACCACACTGAGAACCACAGAGCCCTCTGGGGCATTTTCCAAAACCTGCCCAATGTACAGCTTCTGCGTGAAGACGGGAGCGTTGTCATTTACATCTAGAACAACAATGTGGATTTGGGTGGTCCCGCTCCTGGGTGGAGAGCCCCCGTCCACGGCGATGAGACTGAC
>NW_009198327.1:0-2321 GCF_000690835.1 Fulmarus glacialis
GCTCTGACCTGCCCCGGTGCTCGGAGATGTTGATGTTGGAGCAACTTGCACGGGACACCACATGCAGGATGCAGTAACTCAGCATTTCTGACCACTGTTCAGACTGAAAGCATAGGAAGGAAAATCTGGGTGATCACTGCCTACCTCTTTTTTCTTTATTCCCCTTGTCCTCGTCTGTCTGAAGCATTTTTTGTCACTGATTTGTTTTTCCCCCTTTCTCCTTGCCTTCTCTCACACGCTTTGAAGCAGTCCTGCATGTGTTTTCTTCTGCTTGCGACCACTGTTTTGTGCTGGCTGTTTCCCTGGCAGACGGTGTCGTACACGGGGTGCCTACTTGCTCAGGGCAGACCTTACTCTAACCCTTTCCTATGGAGGGACTTCAGCCCTCAGTGCCACATGCCTGTTGCATGCAGCTGTTCCTTGTGAAAGGCTGTTCAGTTTCCTAGGATCCTCTAGTTTTGCCCCTTGGGTATGGGCTGCAGTGCACCCTTCTGTCTCAGCTCTCCTCATGTCCATTTAACGGGCAGTCTTACCGGAGCATGAATCAAAAGCTGGGGGCACTACAAAACTGTTTGGATTTGACCAGGATTTGGTGGTTTCCAAAGGAGCTGTTGAATTGGTATCCTCTTTGACTTTAAATTTCGGCAGCATCCTTACTAACTCCTGCTTGGTGCAAGTAGTGCCCAAAGGCTGAGGACCCTCGAGCTGCCCACACTGAGTGCCGCTTGCTCCAGCGCTGGGTGTCTGGGATAACCAGTGGCAGGAGTGCAGGCAGGATGCCTGCTGTGACTTCTGGGATAGCATGTAGGCCATGAGTGATCGCTGACTTTTCCTCTGTTTCTCCCACCAGATAAAGAAGAAAAGGGAAAAGTCCGATGCAGGTCCGAGCACCTCCTCTGCCTGTACGGGCATCTCTGCCTGGGGACAGACACGTCGGAAAGCACCGGGTGGACGTGTGCTGGCGCTCTGTGAGCAGATGCTGGTAAACTAACGTCGTATTGCCTCTTTCTGTGCACTAGTATTTTCTACTTTTCTGTGGCAATGTCTCTGTAGCAAGTAGAGGAACGGAGATGATTTCTGAAGTCTTCCACTGGCCTGCTTCACCTCTTCTGCTTGTGTGTACCTCTTCTTTGAGGAGACTCTGCTTTTATCGTTTGGCCTGCTCTTTCTCAGATCAAAATAAGCTGTTCAATAGTGGTTTGTTTCGGACACTTCTGGTCCTCCTGGCTGGATCCTTCAATCTGCACTTGATTTGCTTGGGACAGTATTTAAAGAAAAAAGAGAAGAGTAAACTTGCCTCAAAAGGCTGAAAGCAGGTTTTAGTTCGATCCACATCTCTGGTTTCTCTCCCAGTAGATTTTAGCTTTCTAATGCAACTGAAATCCAATGAATATTGGATAAGCTTGATAGCAGTCATATTTGCTACTACACATTTGTAATAGACTGTCCCCTAAATGGTGTTTTGCTTGCTGAGCCCTGCTCCAAGAGTAAGGGTGTTTAAAAACTAGTGTGCTTTTCTTCAGCAGCTGGATACGAACCTAAATAAGCAAGAAGAAGCAGCAGCCTCTGTGGGAGAAGAACACTATGGTCAAGAGGGAGATGGTGTCCTGTTATCTGCACACATCCAGTGCTGTGAGTAATTCTGACCCTCGCTGCTGCCTCCGTGCTGGGGTCCTCGGGAGCAGGTGCTACAGGCTCCAGCACAAAAACTCCAGCCTGGCTTCTAAACAAAAATACAGAAGTTTTTGAGTTAAAACATCACCTAAAATGGAGTACCTCTCAATAAGTCACAAAAAATGTGCATACATAGACAGTAAGTGTTAAAACTTTTTGGAGGTAGTATATAACACCACAACTACTTATTCGGTTGCTTTCGAAGACTTGCAGGAAGCTTTCAGTTAAGTGGTTCATCGTGCAGTAATTAAACCAATATTAGCTTGTAATAAAGATTCACCTGTGATTTTTTCATCATTTGGCCAGCTTTCAAAGCTTTGTCTTTACAGGAACAGAGGGAACCATGGTGTTCTGTAGCTAGTGATGGCTACAGAGCTTTTCTTTAGTTCTTTTAATTTATTCTTTTAATACAACTTTTTTAAAGTTCCTGAAAAGTCTTTGTTATTCAGACTGAGGTTTTTCTGCAAAGAAAAGGATATCTGCTTCGATATCCTTTCAAAACGTTGGCTGGAGATAATCTTTTAGAGTGGGGAGAGGAAAAAAGGTGTCTTGGAGCAAGATTTCTTGTGAAATTTTCAAGTACTTTCTGAGGTTGGGGACTAACCTATGTGGGTGTATCCTTCCAAAATGTCACTTAACCTTTTTTT
>NW_009198328.1:0-298 GCF_000690835.1 Fulmarus glacialis
TGCCCCTGAGGCAGGACGTGGGTGCGTGGGCCGGTCCGTGTCTCAGCTCCAGTGGCTTTCCACGCCTTTTGCTCTCCCTTCGCTGCCCAATTTCCCACCAGCTCAGCCCACGGGGGGAAGGAGAAACCGCAGCCCCCGGAGAAGGGAGAGGTGCTTGTTCCCCACTGCGCCCACGGGGAAACTGAGGCACGGAGGACTAGAGGGAGTCGAGCTGACCCCAAACCACCGCTGCTCTTGGCCTTGGCGTGGGCTGGGCAGAGCAGTGCAAGCCATGCACCCACTACCATCCGTCTCTGGG
>NW_009198328.1:444-5996 GCF_000690835.1 Fulmarus glacialis
GTGCCCTGGAGCAGAGCAAAGCCCCTTCCAACATCTCACCAGAGTGGGGGGGGACAGGCTCGGCCCAGTGGCACGATCAGGAGGGTGACTGCTGTCCCGTTGGGGTGGGTGTGTGTGGGTGTACTGCTCCCTTTCTGGGAATGCTGCTTGAGCGAGCACTGGGCAGACTGGGACGGTGGGGTCACTGCTGGCTCATGTCTGGTTCACCACCCGTGGGGATGACGGGGCCAGGAATGCTGAGCACGCTGCAACACGCAATGAGCCGCTCGGTCCCCCAGGTGCCATCAGACAGGCCATGACAACACACCTTTTTGGAAGCCATAAACACGCTGGGACCAAGACCTAGACCTGGAAAAAGGATGGCAAGACCTGGGGGGAGAAGGACAAGCCCTCCTTGCCCAGGGGCATCTCCAGCCGTGGTGCCATCCTGAGGACACACATCACTTCTTCCATCAGGAGGAAAGCTCTCCAGGGGTGCAACCACACGGCTGCAGGTCTTCTCCCACTACGATGGCAGCTGCCTCCCCCAGCCACCCCTGACCAAGGCTTCTTCTTGGACACCTACCAAGGACACCCCAAAGGTCTAGGATAAGGAAAGACAACACAGGCCTGAACAGCTTGGGATAGGGCTCTGACCGCTGAGCTGCCTTGCCTCTCAGAAAGGCCAGAAGCATCATCAAAGCGTGCTCCGTTCAGATGGCCAAACATCTGCAAACGTTGCCGCAATGAAACCGAAGCTGCAGCAAATAAAGGCAATTATTGTAGAGTATTCCCAAGGTTTCATCTTAATACAAAACACCCGACGAAGCAGTCCGGTTACTTCTTTTGCATTAAAAAAAACCCACACCAGTCACGTGTAATCCAAAAAGGTTAATATTTTATTAGATTTCAGGTAATTTCCAGCAGAGTTGCACTTTTGCATCTTTACAGCCTTCTCTGTTTATACGCCACGCAATAAATTTGCCATTGGACGGTTCTGGGTTTGATTCAGGCGTAGGTGAGGCTTGCTCTGCTGGCTTCTATGGGAAAACTGAAATGCGTGAGGAAAAAAGGGATTTACCTTTATAAAAAGGATATGCACAAGCTATGACTAACTTTTAGTATAAATGCAGTTAAACTCATACACGTGATCTATCGTCCTATTTCCTAAAAGATGTTCAACAAAGCACCTGAGGCACCTCCAGTGCTCACCAAACAAGGCCAATATGGGGAAAAGCTCCTTCATGAGGGGCTGGCAGATGTGACATGGGACCTACAAGAGATCCACAGCCTCCTGGGTCCTTACGAGCCTGCGTTCAAGCTACTGAATCTAACCCGTAACGTCTCTAAAATTCCCACTCGCATGATGGTCAACACTGAAAAGCAATGAACTGATCCGTTAAAAGCAATTAAGGATAAAAGCAAAAAAAAAAAAAATTGATTAAAAAAAGCAAAGAAAGACTCTTCTTGCAGGTCTTTTTGGTCAGTCCAGCTGTCACAGGGATTTTGGCAAAGCCTGGATTTCTTGGCATTCCTTCTGGAAAACTGCAAGAAGAAGAGCAAAATGAAAGAGATTTAGTCATTGGCCTCTTTTTTTGTAGACGGGGAAGAAAATCATAACGTATTCAGTAGAAATGAATGGGGACATGCAAGTATGCTCAGCTGTCATGGACCCCAGCTGTTTATTTAGGAATATATGGTGGGAAAAGACACAGAACCCCCCAAGTTTGTCCCCAAGCCCTGTCCCACCCACCACACTCATCCCAGAGAGGAGAAGTTGGACCATACCTGGCAGCACCCCAACCAGTTGGTCCCACGGACAAAAGGTGAAGCTCAGCATGTTGGAAAAGTCCTTCTCCAGCATCTTGGTGATAAACTCCTGCAATCGCAGAGGACGACAGCGTCAGACGTCAGATGACAGAGCCATTAAGCTCCAGGAACTCCCAGTTTGCACCCTTATCTGCTGGGACTGCCAAGGTTGTAACGCTAGTGATGGCAGCTTTGACCTGGACATACCCAAAAAACCTGCTGGGGAAGCATCAAAACTGATCTTCCAAAGCAGATGAGGAGTTTATTAGGTGAGTCTACACCCCACCTAGGTGTCCATCATCTCTGGTCAAGCCGGCATGTCAGATCTTTGGCCAGCATAAAAGAACTTCACTCAAATAACAGTGATGAGCCTTGGCGTGTGTGATCACCACCTGAATCCATCAGGTTTCAACGCAAAAGAATAATCTGAATGGCCAGAGATGAGGTAGAATAGCTCATATGAGGTCAGAAATCAGGAAGGGAAGGGAACAAGCTAGGAAATTACTACCTAGAAAACTATAATTTTGCTTCCTAAGTAAGAAGACTAAGCAAAGCTGGTTTTGGGGACAACCAGGGAATTGAATCCAAACAAGAATCAGCTGAAGCTGATCAAGAGCTCGTTTTCTCATTGAGATTTCCAAAGACCGTCACATTTATAACACTGCAGAACAACCTGCATCTCGCACAATCGCTCTGTCATCTTAGTAGCTACGTCCCACATGGTCCATAAAATTTCACCGGGTACTAAAAGCTCCCTCCAGTGACCACCGGTCCGGCCATTAATTTGTCTATCACGCTTTCTGGATTGACACAGCAGGTTTTGAAGCGTCAATCACCATCAGATCCTGGAACTGGCTCATCATCTTCTCCTTTCTTTTTCAAACATCTCCCTCCCTACCTCCACCTCAATGTCATGTTCCGGATGGGTTTCCATCTGCTTGCATGTCTTCTTCAGACTTATCTGAGCAGCCCCTCTTGCAATGCTGGGAAACATCAATGTGCTGTTGTTGATGCTAAAGCCATGCTGCCCGGGAACCAGCCAGTGGCAGATTTCCACCTCCCAACCCCCCTCTTCCCAACCTACTTTTGCCAACCTAAAAAATTCCTTTATTCAACAGCAAAACCTTCAAGTTACCTCCTTCCAGTTCCCCTCCAGCTTTCCCCAGTAGCCTTTGACAAGGTCTCTGCTCCCCAACCCCACATGCTGCTCTCTCCATCCCAGGGATGAAGAGCCTCCAGTTGACCCACAAGAGAAGCACGATGGGTTTATGCGGTTTGACGATCAAGGGATGGGACAACAGTATCAACAAGACAAGGGATTTATGTAATAGGTTTTGGAATTCAAACATTTTCTCTGGGAAGACAAGGGATTTATGTGGTAGGTTTTGGAATTCAAACATTTTCTCTGGAAATAAGATTGCGACCCACTGAACGCATCACCCAAAGGCACAAATTTACACATCCTCCTTCAGCCGGTGAAACGAAAGGCTTCTGTACCAGACTCCACGCAAGAGCTGGGAAAGCGTGTCCCAGGGCCAGACAGCGAACTCACAGTGGCAGACGCAGAATTAGGTGGAGAACCAGTCCTACCTTCGTAACACAGCGATAAGGTGCTTTGGATGGACAACACAAGGGACTCATAGACGCAAAAGAATTTCTCTTCCAAGGGCTTTCATGATGATGTTTGTCTGCAGGAATTGATGTCAGGTGTTTACCAGCATCTCTCCAAAGCCTCGTTTGCCAGCAGAATCCAAACAAACACTTCCAAGCCCGGGAGCAGGCAGAGCACACCAGGTGGTCACGCAGAATTGAGATGGTAAAATTGAGGGATTTTGGGCTGCCTCTACACTGCTAAAGACGTTCGCTAGAGCGGTGGCCTCTGGCCAACAGGCCAAACGGTGCACAGGGATTCAGGCTGCGACAGCTCGGTGGTGCTCCCACCACACCCCACTGAGGCATGCTGGTGGTGTACCCATGGCCAGCGGGCAGAAATTTGTGTGCACATGTGTGATTTTTCCAGTTCCGAGTGCCCACGGTAACAACGAACGTGCCTTCGAGCTGACTTGACTGGTGTTTTAGCAGCATGGCCTCAAAGGCATGTATTGCACAGACTTTTAAGACTGAGTTTGTATCCCGGGCTGGACATTCCCAGCCACGCTGCCAGGAGCTCCCTGCAGTGCAGGTTATTATTATTAGCTCTCAAGCTTAGGACCAAATCCATCATGCTGTGGTCACCTGGGGTTCCCATTTACTTTCCATTACCTTCTAGCAGGGCATCTCACAAACCATCTAGTGTTGCCCCAAGGATGACGCAGGAACTGACTGTGGCTCAGCATCAAACACAGTTCTGCTGCACCCAATGCTGAATAATAACAACTGGTTATTAGAGGTCCCTCCTAAATGACCGTTAGATAGACAACGGCCTTCCCTGAGGTCACTGCTTTCCCAGGCACGGGAGGATTGAGGGGACAGCAAGGGTAGGGGAGCTCCAACGCAAGGATGCTGCTGACGTTGCCTCTAGGTCAATGTTAGGATGCTACCCCCAGGCCAGCCCAGGATGAGGATTTGATCATTACTGGCTTATTCTCTGCCAATCAAAGCAAGTTTCTTTTATCAGAAGACACAAGACGAATTAACTTTCTTCTTTTCTTTGGGGAACGGGAGATAGGAAGATAGTAATTTTCTTTCTTATTCCGTCAGAACCCATGTAAAGCAGAACAGAAAAGGATGGGGTTGCAAACGCCGCTGTGATTTATATATTGCACTGCTAACGCAGCACATCAGTCCTGGTTTTCCAGGTAAAGAAAGGCTGGGGGCTGTTGGCTGTGGGAAGATTAGAAGCAATTGGGGGAGCGATGAGCAAGTTGCTGAGACGCATAAGTCAATTAGAAGCTTTGCCTAAGTACATGAATAATGGTGAGATATTTTTAGTTTGCTCGGTGACGGGACGAATTCATGCCTTCTTAGGTCTCTCGGGGAGGAAGAAAGACCTAAGTGCTTCCCGGACCAGGTTGCCTGCGGATGAGTTTCTAAGATTAGCTTCGTGAGGGTATTTGAGAAGGGACCAGGCGAGGTTAGATGACAGTAAACATTTCACCAGATATGTGTATGACTGAGGGAATGAAGACAAGAGGTACCGGGATACAAAAAGTTCTTTAGAGTTGTTTTATCAAGGATGAGAGTTGGGTCATCTTGTCCTGCCGGGCCAAAAGCATGGCTTATGAGATTTTGCTTCTTTGTGTTTATTGGGCTTTAGCAAGAGAATTAGCTCATTTGTTGCTTTGCTTCTACTGAAAAATGAGTGATGGCTTAAAATTTCAAAATTCCTGGTGGCAATTTTTATGTAACTGCCCAGAAAAACAAAACAAAAACCCCCATCTTCTGCTCTTTTATACATCCCATCGTGATCTTTTTGTTCCTGGATTCCCAGGTCGTTCCTGCTTGTCTCAGCGTATGGACAGGACAGCTAGAACCCCTCTGCCTCTGCTTCCTCCTCCCCGCAGCCTCCTTCAGCCACGAGCAGCCTGTCTGAGCATAAAATAAAGATCTCTGCAGGATAATGCGCCCTGTCCTAAAACAGGTAGGGCTAAAACCACCTCCTGTAGAGCCTCTCCCTTCCCCGGCTGTAGGAGACAGACAAACCACCAGCTCGGCTGAGATGATGGGTCTCCCACGCCTTGCCTTAGCAAGAAAGCCAGCATCCATCCCAGACAAAACCCAGGCACAGCGGAGCTCGCAGAGGAAAACAGAGGCAGAGGGGTTCT